>NW_015506766.1:170527-190077 GCF_001515645.1 Sinocyclocheilus grahami
TTAACTAAGAGTACACTAACAGAACACTTGCAAGTACACTTGCCGTATAAGACTAGTAAGCTACTAGTTTATTGAGAGTATACGTCAAAGTGTACTCTCACAAACTAATCATTTACTACAAGTATTACAATAGTAAACTATTAGTATACTCATAAGTTCACTTGCAGTACAAATGAAAACGTAATTGTGGACTAGTTGTGCACTTAAAGTTCACCACTGTTACACTTATAGTACACTTAAAGGTATACTTTTATATATTCTAAAAAGTGGGCCAATTTAGTCCCAAGCGGTATTCAAGTAGTACACTTACAAGTATACTAATAGTATATAGATGTTAGAATACTTACTACATGAAGTATACTTAAAAAATGTACTTGAACATTACATAAGTATACTACATAAAATGAACTTGAAGTAAACTTCTTTTTCGTAAGGGAAGAGTAACAACTGAATATGCTGTTATGTTTTTTGCCAATTAAAGAAACTGAAAAGGTAATAATCAATGATCCATATTCCATTATACTGCAAAAACTATTTTAAACAAAACTGCTAATATAAAAAAACATTACCACTGAAATCTATAAGCTCAAATACAGACCATATTATCCTTTCCATCCAGTCCTTACAGAAGATTTGTTCATTTTCAGCACGTGTTCTTCAGTCGTGGACCTTTAATGAAATCCACTTTAACTAAATAAACCTGAAATTAGATTTATTGTCTTTATGTTCTGGGGAGAAACTCAGATGGCATCAGATGAATACAATTTGTCATAAGGATTCCGTTTCAGTTAATAAATAGTTAAATCTCTCTGCAGCCACAAATTTGATTTGGATTCACAAACTCTAGGAGTTTGAAATATTCAGAAGTTCTTTGTAGTCCTGTAATTTGAAGACCAAGATACTGGAGTTTATCTTAATTACTCATTCACAGTTGTTTACATTTAGATATAAACTAGATATCTAAGCTCAGCGGTATTGATAGCTTGTGCAGTTCATCTCTCCAATTAATTCTGTACGTTATTATTTATATTTGTTTTTTTTAATGTAAAATGCTTTTATTTTGGCGTGTAGACAAGACTTTTATTTTGGAGTGTAGACAAGACTTTTATTTTGGTCTGTGGTTGTGACGTCATAAGGCTGCGTCTGTGATTTGGCTGATGAAAGGTGTGTGCTTTTAATCATTTAAAGAGTTTGAATCAGTACAACGTGTCGACTGAGAGAATTGTGTTGCATAAAACAGTGAAATGAATTATGAGTGAATGTAACACTGCTTACCCAGTGACATTATAAAACTTCAGATGTTTTCATGAAAGTGTAATCTACTTTCTATTTTCATAAAAGTAATGTATCTTATTACAATAATGACACTTATTATATATTTAGTTTTATTATTTTAGAGATTTATTTTTCTTCCTGTTTATTATTCCCATTTCAAACAGGACAAAGTGTTCAAATACACAGAAAAACTGGTGATTTACCTGAGATCCTCGTGACAAACTATTATAAAGATGGAGTTTATTAAAGAGGAGAGTGAAGACATGAAGATTGAAGAAACATTCAGAGACAAACATGAAGATACTGAGGAACAAACAAAGATGGAGTTTATTAAAGAGGAGAGTGAAGACCTGAAGATTGAAGAAACATTCAGAGACAAACATGAAGATACTGAGGAACAAACAAAGATGGAGTTTATTAAAGAGGAGAGTGAAGACATGAAGATTGAAGAAACATTCAGAGACAAACATGAAGATACTGAGACACAAACAGGTTGGTTTTTATTCTCAAACCTGAACTCACTCATCTGATCCTTATTAAAATGTCCAGCTCTACAGAAATGAATGATATAGAAGAATGTATTTTATTTGGGAAAAGGTTTTATTTGACACTTCACACATTCAGTAACTGTATACAACAGTAAATGCTGAATCAAGCAATAACCAAGTTATATGTAGTACACATCAGTCAAGTAACACAATAATCAAATGTTTGGACCATTGACAGCTTGTTAGAGTTATTGCATGCTGTCTATATTTGTTCTTCGTTTAAAAGGCTGTGGCAAGAAAAATACAGCCAGTAACTTTATAAGAAACTGCTAAATAATAGATGCTTTAAATTAAACCGTCTGAATGTTTCTAAGATGAAGAAGCTACCCTAAGATGCCATTTCTACACAATCATTATTTATTTTTTAATGGATTGTTTTTATTTATTTGAGTTTTCCCCAACAGTCCAAGCATACCTATAGGCCTATAAGAGCAGTGCATTAAACAAACTTGTAAGGAAGAAATTAAAATAATTGTAAATAATAATTCTGCTCCACAGCAGATTCCAAGTGACATTTAAACCGTGTAAGCACCATAAGCAATGAAGTACATATTTTTTATTCTTTTTACATTTGATTGAAAATCATTCCAGAATCTATTTGTCTGCATAGATGCAGTGTCTTTTGTTTTATTTACATTTTGCACAGGCCAACTTGTTAGCAGTTGCAGGTGAAGTCTGTATTTGTATGACTGGAAGGAGGATCAGTTCAAAAAGAAAATAACATTTAAAAAGAATAACGTTAGTGTATATGCCATTCAGGTCATTTTAATTGAGAGATTTAGAGCAGGAAACATTTTTGAACTATAAGTAAAAAAAATTGTTGGTAGTTATATTCATTGTTGATTATTATTTTTTATTTCATTGATTAGTTGATGCAGCCCTAATATCAATGATACACTTCATTAACTACTTAAGTTGTGCAGTGTTTTCAGGTTACAATTTAAACCTAAGTATCATTGGCATAACAGTGAAAATGAATGATATCCCTCAGAGGGAACATACAGTATATAAGGAGAAAAGGAGAGGACCTAATACCGAGCCCTTTGGCACTCCATACTTTGTGTAAATAAAGAGATGTCTCATCAAACATGAGTAACAGTGGTCAGATAGATAGAACCTAAACCGTGCTAATGCTTGCGCACAAATGTCTCTATAATAATCAGAGAATGATGTGGTCTATGTTGATGTAATGGCACTAGAAGAGACATGAGAGGTAGTTGTTAACTTCAATAAGTGCAGTTTCTGTGCTATGGTGAGGCTTAAAGGAAGAGTTTACACCAAAATGAAAATGTACTCACCCTCAGGCCATCCAAATTGTAGGTGACTTTTTTTAGTAAAGATTTTTAGCTAAAACCGTGGACTTTGGTGATTCATAAAATGCAAGTCAGTGGCTACCATCTCTTGAAATCATGTACAGGCAAAACAAATAAATACCTGTGGCTCGTGACAATATATTGAGGTTGTTAGATCACTGGCTCCATGCCTAGACAATTAAGATCCAGCCCCGGATGCTAGATCCATTCTGAAAATATCAGTTTGTCCGGTAACAGAACATCTCGTCAGCAGCGTAGTCTAATACCCAAACCCTGTTAACAGGAGGTCTTGTCTGGTACCCAAAATACCCAAAAATATTATTGTCTTCTGTCAGCAAAGAAGTCGACTGAGGAAAAAGCCAGTAAAAGTGAAGAGCAGAAGCAGGAGACGAAGTGATGGTAAAAAGGAGCAGAGTTTATTGAATAGTCTTAGTTGTGAATGTCTCAATGCTCAGACTTCATCTAAAGAACACAAATCAAACAAGTAGTGTTATACCAAACTGATTCACAACAACATCCCATAATCCTTGAGTTTCCATAAACATTCCCTCATATCTCTTATTCATGAAGACAAACAGGCCTTGAAACCACACAGTCATATGACTAATCAACAATGGAAAAAATATATAAAAACAACAATATAATATAAACGACTAATCTTTTAATGAATCAGTGAAATGTATATATTTGTTGATATAGAGTACGTACTCTGTCACATACCTTGTCAGTGTCGTGCGCTTGCTTAGCCCTTTGTTGTGATTAACAGTAAAGTGTGTTCAGCTGAATTCAATTTCCGTTTTGTCAAACGGGCATAAAAAAAGGTTAGTATACCGCGGCAGCCCTTGTGTGAAGAACGAAGAGTGTAAAGACCCTCGACTCTACCGTGCGACTCCACCGGGCAGGGACACCGGCAAGGGATATAAGTATCGTTTTTGATGCATTCTCTTTTCTATACCTTGCTTCAGTTTTTATGACCAATTCTTACTATGTGTTTCCAGATCCCTACTATCACTACCACTCGTAAACCATGCATCACACACTATAGGCAGCACAATCCTAACAACCTGCACACTTTGCCTGTTTCTGCTTAAACACTACTTTCTTTTTGGTCTCTGTAATTGTCAGTCTGCAGTAAACAAAGCAGATTTTATTACATCTATTTCTAGTCATTCAAGACTAAACCTCATGGCCCTGACAGAGATGTGGATCAAACCAGAGGACACTGCTACTCCTGCAGCACTTTCCATTCATTTCTCATTTTCTGACTGGAAGAGGTGGAGGTACTGGTCTGCTTATCTCTAATGATTGGAAATTTATTCCTTTACCTTCTCTGGGTATGAACAGCTCCTTTGAATCACATTCAGTCACTATTACCCACCCTTTTAAAATCCATTTTGTAGTTGTTTATCGACCCCCAGGACCACTAGTTGCGCTTTTCCACTGCACGGTACGGCTCGGTACGGTTCACTTTTGGGGGGTTTTCCACTGGGTACAGTACCTGGTACCTGGTACTTTTTTTAGTACCACCTCGGTTGAGGTTCCAAGTGAACCGTACCGTTACCAAAACGTGACGTGTAAACTCTGCTGATAAAGCATTGGCCGGAGAGAATTGTCTCTACCTGTGTCACTGAACTTGTGACACAAACACAACAAAACCGCTAGATTTAAATCAGCACAGCCAGCGAAGGATTGAACGCAACTTTTTTTGAACAAGCGCACCTTTTTTAACAACCAAAAAGTGGCTGTTTCGTTGTCTTTTGAGGAAGTACAGACGTTCCTCTCGTTGATAGCAGAGGAGCGGATCCAGCGAGAGCTTGATGGGGCGACGCAGAATGAAAAAGTTTTTCAGGAGTCGCGGCAGTAGAGGCGGCGCAACTATAACGACATGTGAATAATCCCGCCCACTCTAAAGCGGTACTGAACTGCAGTGGAAACACAAACCGAGCCGTGCCGTGTCGTACCGTACTGAGCCGTGCCGAGCAGAGTCGTACTACGCAGTGGAAAAGCAGCATAGGTAACTTCTTGGATGAATTAGATGTGCTGCTCTCAACCTTTCCTGAGGATAGTACTCCCCTAGTTATGCTTGGAGACTTCACATTGCTAAAACTACCTGGTCCTGCAGATTTGCTTTTTTCAACATCAAGAAGATCGGGCCCTTTCTTTCGCAACATGCTTCACAACCCCTTGTTCAAGCTCTTGTTCTGTCCAGGCTGGACTATTGCAATGTTCTCTTGGCAGGTCTTCCAGCCACTTCTATCAAACTTTTACAATTGATCCGGAACGCAGCAGCAAGATTATTTTTAATGAGCCAAAACGATTGCACGTCACACCTCTGTTCATCAATTTGCACTGGCTACCAGTAGCTGCTCGCATAACATTTTTAATGTTTGCCTACAAAACCACCACTGGCTCTGCACCCCTTTACTTAAATTCATTACTTCAGACTTATGTGCCTCTAGAAGCTTGCGTTCTGCAAGTGAACGTCACTTTTTTGTGCCATCTAAAAGAGGCACAAAATCACTTTCTCTGACTTTTAAATGAAATGTTCCCTCCTGGTGGAATGACCTGCCCAACTCAAACCGAGCAGCTGAGTCCTTAGCCACCTTCAAGAATCGGCTAAAAACACATCTCTTCCATCTTTATTTGACCCTCAAACTCTAGCACTCTCTATTCTAATTCTATTCTTAAAAAATGTCCCATTTTACACTTGCACTCTATTCATTTACTGCTTGTTTTCTTTACAAAAAAATACTAACACTAGCTTTTCTAATCTTTTTGTATTCTATTTGTTTTCTTTTTATTTATTATACAATTAACAAAAGCAAAAAAGGCCTCTAACACTAGCTTGCTCTATTGTTTTTTTTTATTCTAGCTGATTTCTTTTTATTTATTATATAATTTTTAAAAAACTTGCTACGTGTACTGTGTTAAGCTAAGATTCTTGTTGTAGCACTTGCATATCATTGCTCTTTTGTTGATTTTGATTGCTTCCATTGTCCTCATTTGTAAGTCACTTTGGATAAAAGCATCTGCTAAATGACTAAATGTAAATATATAAATGACTATAATGAGTTATAAATTATTATATGATTAAATGGAATAGTATAATGATTAAATGATAATTGATTATAAATGAATAAATAAAGAATATAAAAAAAAGAAGTAAAACACAACAAAAATGTATGGTTGCTCTCTTGAAACAAAACACATACAGTTTGCATTTGAGGATCCTCAGATCCTTCAAGGTCTTATAAAGCAAAACGATCAGTCTGTGCAAGGATCTCAACATTGTTTACATTATTTTACCTGTAATCCAGAGACTCTTAACTCTACTTTCCCATTGAATTGACTTCCAGGGAATGTTATTGGCCATCATGATGAGTGCTCTACTTCTTCTGAACAATTTTTACCCATTGGTTTAATGTTCTTTTAAGGATTATTATTATTACTTCTCGGGCCCTTTACATGTTTACAAACTCAATTCATTTTGTACACGTCACAGTACTTCACCATTGCTGAATATATCATACATATTTGTACTTTTTTTTTTTATATATAAAACTTGTGGTGTTCTCAATGACCCAAACAGATTTTACTTCAACAGTTATTAGCTTTGCCCAAAAATAAGATTTTGAGGCTTTGGACATTCAGGTGTTTTGATGTTAAACGTTCAAAATTTCATGAAATTTTGCATGCACATCAGAGTTGTGAGCCATTAGGTGTAGGAAATGTCTAATACATAGATGTTGAGCGGGGGGCTCTGTAGTGCCCCCTTTTGATTGAATTACTGAGGTCAGTGTTACCTGTAGTCACCAAACTCTGTACATATACTGTTCTTATCAAGACGGACAACTTTCAACATTACAGTTATTAGCTTCACCATTTTGTAAATGGTGTATGCACTCCTTCTAGTGGATCCATGTGATCGTCATGGATTGGGAAGTCGTGGCCTAATGGTTAGAGAGTCGGACTCGTAACCCAAAGGTTGCGGGTTTGAGTCTCGTACCGGCAGGGATTGTAGGTGGGGAATGTACAGCGCTCTCTCCCACCTTCAATACCACGACTGAGGTGCCCTTGAGCAAGACACCTAACCCCCAACTGCTCCCCGGGCGCCGCAGCAAAGCAAAAAAAATGGCTGCCCACTGCTCCGGGTGTGTGTTCACTGCTGTGTGTGTGCACTTTGGAAGGGATAAATGTATGGGTATGAGTATGGGTAACCATACTTGGCCACATGTCACATCACTTCATCAAACTTGGTCACCACAATGCCAAGATATTTGAAGATGATGGATTTTTGATGTTTGATATGTTGATAAATTTATAGTAAAAAACAGGAATTGAAGTTGAGCTGTATGACTGGTCAAAGAGGCTGGTCACGTGGATGTGATTATTGTGAGCCATGGTCACAGCGCCACCAACTGGAACTGTGTCATGTACAACAGACTTTGAAATAGGGGCATGTATGTGCTTACTGAGGGTCCAGTTGCCACCAGCTGCCAGCAGGAAGTGTAGCACATCAGACTTTGAAATAGTCCTCCTTTATTTACTCACTTTAATGCATGTGCCCCCCATTTGTGACAATGACCCGTGGCGCTTGAGCCCGCCATCTCAGCTTACAGCTGTATTGTTGGTTTTGATGTTTTAAATGTCTAAATTAAACTGAGCTTAACATGTATTTGTCTTTTTTGCCTTAGACCTGATGGCGCTGAAAGAGGAGAGTCAAGATCTGAATGAAATGGAAGAGAAAGATCTGCATGAAAAACATCATGATTTCATAACTGGAGAAAAATCTTTTTGTTTTTCACAGACTGAAAATACTTCCTCTCAAAAAAGAGCACAGAAGACTAGAACTAGAAGTCATTTCACGTGCCAACAATGTGGAAAGAATTTAAACAAAAAAGAAAGCATTAAAATTCACATGAGAATTCACACTGGAGAGAAGCCTTACACCTGCCAACAGTGTGGAAAGAGTTTTCCAAGAAAAGATAATCTTAGGATGCACATGAAAATTCACACTGGAGAGAAGCCTTACACCTGCCAGCAGTGTGGAAAGAGTTTCCCACGAAAAGAAAGTCTTAGGATTCACATGAGAATTCACACCGGAGAGAAGCCATTTGTATGTGGTCAGTGTGGAAAGAGTTTCCCACATAAAGCAACCTTTCATTCTCACATAAGAATTCACACTGGAGAGAAGCCTTACACCTGCAAACTGTGTGGAAAAACTGCGAACCACAAAGGAAATCTTAAAGCTCACATGAGAGTTCACACTGGAGAGAAGCCTTTCACGTGTGATCAGTGTGGAAAATGTTTCGTACGTAAGGAAGGCCTTAGTAAGCACATGGAGATTCACTCAAGAGAGAGCTGTTTTATATGCCCTCAGTGTGGAAGTACATTCACAGACAGGAAACACTTTAAGAGCCACGTAATAACTCACATCAGACATGAGCCTTTTATTTGTCACCACTGTGGAAAGACTTTCACAAGAAAAACAAACCTCAATACTCATACGAGAATTCACACTGGAGAGAAACATTTAACGTGAATAATGTGGAAAGAGTTTCAGACGGAAAACAACCCTTTATACCCACATGAGAGTTCACACCACAGAGAGCCCTATTCACGTAACTTCAGTGTGAGTTTCAGATATTCAGTAGATCTGAAGAGTTATTTGCAAACTCATTGTGGCAAGAAATTGCAGTGTTCTGAGTGTGGTAATCAGGTTTAGAAAATGGAGCAATTTCAAAGTTCACCTGTGCACTGAAGAAAGTAGGGTACCTGTGGGACTGTAATAGCATTAAGTTTACTTTCAACAACCTAGTCCATAAATGTCCAAAATATTAGCGCATGTCCTAAAAGGTTGAAAACCCCTGCCCTAAACAATGTTATAATGGACTATTTCACATCCAGAGATGAAGGACCAATGATGAAGTTTCCTCAATCTCCGCTCGAGTGTAAAATTGACAGCAGCTTTCTAGCCATGTGTGTCATTAACTTTAGTGGGGTCAAAGTGACCATTTTGTATCTTTTAGTACATGTACAGTGACTAAAATAAGTAATTTACCACAGTAAAGTGACTTTTACTTGTGATACTTGACTGTTGACTGTTGTATCTTTAAAAAAGTTTTTCTCAAAATTCCATTCATGAAAATGATAGCGATCAATCGACTTCAGATAACCATAACTTTTGTTACAGACAAGCTATGAAAGAAATGAAAACGGATGTGAAATGGGTAAAATTTCTCCATGTGATGGGTTTTTCCAGATCGCATCACATACGTATGTATATATGTATTTTTTCACTTACCACATATGATCTGGCAGAGCTGGGACTGAATAAATGGCGGCTTCCCACATTTTCCCTTCAAATTCATTTGTGACTCCATTTGAGAAAGTTCAGTAAAACCACTTAATGAAACATCAAGACAGTAAAAAGAATATGACAAATATGATTAAATAAATTTGATCATCTAACAAAATACATTTTTGGTTTATTTAAAGTCCCCGTGAAATCAAAATTAAAAGTTTTTTGGGTGTTAGTATCAATATGTTAGTCTTAAGGTTATCTACAAGCCAGTGTGCTCCAAAACAGTGATCCATTTTGGCGGAAGTGACAAACTGCAAGCTTTGAATGCTTATATCTTCTAAATGCGAATTTTGTCAATGATTTTTTTTTGCATCACCTCATACTTCAGCTTCTCATCAAATCTTCTGACCAATCAAATGCTCTCTGGTATCTGAAACGTCCCGCTCCCTTCAAGACGCTATTGCTGCAGCTGAAATCGTTCATTTATTCACACGTCACTGAGCGTTCATACCGAGGGTTCGCCTAAACACTTGCAAATATAAGAAAACAATAAACGGTAGCCGAGACTGTGTTGATCTGAACTCCTCCACGTTTATATGGTGAATAGTACTCGGAATCGAGTCGGTACGGACCACGAAACATATCGGACCCATTTGAATTAAACTGAAAGCTGTATTTGAAAATGGTTAGACAGACTCTGCATTGCTATTATAGACTGTGAAGATACGTCACGCCGCGTTGCATGCTGGGGTGCTGCCGCCATTCTGGGAGGATCGCGCTCGGCTAGTTAATACCAATACCTTGTTTTGATTGCGTAAAGAATTGAAATTTTGATGTAGAAGGGATAAAATGGAGAAGAGTAATAAAAAGGAAAGTGGGCCCTACCGGGACAATTTAAATGTCAACGCCAAGCAAGGGTATTACGAAAAATTAAAGACAATTAATGACACAGATCCATATGAATTGCCAGCACAAGAATGGTCTTCAGATCCCAAAGCACTACCTCCACTCACATATCCATCATTACATCATTAATTATCTCGTATTTGGTATAAGTGCATACACTTTTAGTCAGTTCAAATGCTACAAATCCCTAGATGCTCACGAACAATTTTGCAGTGGCTGGGTGCAAGATCTGCTAAGCAAGCCACAGTCGTACTCGCAAAGGTAAGGTGTCACGCTTGTTTTTTTTATTATTATTATTAGGTTGACTTGAAAAAAAGCCTACTTACTGATATCCTATTTTATTTGATGCATAGCACTCTCAATTGCATTTCTGTCTTTCAACAGGTCATGCACTCACAGCGCCTAAGTGAGGCTCCGCTGAAGGCTTGGGTTATAATTTCCACTAGTAAACTAGTAAAGTCTCCACTAGTAAAGTTTCCTCAGCCCATTGTACATGCATGGTGGGTGTTGCAGAGACATGCACTCACATTGGGGCTCTGTTGTTCAAAGTAGAAGCAACTGTCCGGTGCAGGGAAATAAAGACTGTCACTGACAAACCTGCATATTGGATTTGACCAAGTAATGTCAACTAAGTACATTCTGAGGTGGGCCACAAGATTGATTATACTTCTGCTGCTGCCACACGAAAATCACTAAACTGTCTACTGAATGCTGAGACTGTCAGCAAGCCTGGTTTGAGGACTTGTGCCAGGAAGCTCACTACACCACCACCAACACATTCAGAGTGAACACAATTCTACGCAGATCTTCATGGAGCTTGTGGCAAATCTGCTATACCGAGTGTGCTGCCACAATATTGTGAGAAGTTCAAGGATCCTGTGCAGCCTGTCACTATTTTGAAATCCCTTCACTGCCTACATGACACCAGGCTTGATGAATGTGATTTTTCAATTTTGGAAAAGCACTGCCGAGCACAAAAAAAGGCACAGAAGGCACAACAATTTTTCATTGCAGTTTCCCTCCCTGAGATAATTGCACAACACTTCACCAAAAAAGTCTCCAGAGCATCAGTGAGCAACAGAACTTTGCCTCTAGGAGAAATCCAGCAAGAGAATGTGAGAAAGACCAGTAACAGTGGGGAAAAAAGCAGAATGCTAAGAAACAAAAACAGCTCTGGTGCATATGCAATGGACCTGAAAAAAAGGTGACATGGTGGCATGTGAGAACGAGAACTGTAGGGTTCAGTGGTTTCATGTGAGATGTGTTGTACTTGAGGAGGCCCCTACAGCAGATGATGTCTGGTTCTGTGTGCCTTGAGTTGCTTCAATCAAAAATGAAATTTCTCCCATCATTACTCCACCCTCAATCCAGCCCCAATGTACATGACTTTCTTTCTGCAAATTTAAAAAAAAATCAATCTCGTATTTCTCTCTCTCTCACACACACTCACACACACACAGTTTCCCTTCAGAAGACATTGATTCATCCACATCTCTCAGAGATGGACTTTCAATCAAGTCTTTATTTGTGTTTTTGCTGAAGAATGTCATGTAAATTGGGAATGGAATGACGGTGTAATAAATGATGAGAGAAATTTCACTTTTAGATCAACTGTATGTCAGACTCTGGGCCAGGTTTTGTGTGTGTCTTTGCTCCCTATGTGCTCCGTCTTCCAGTTTCTCTGTCTCGTATTTTGAATTCATTGTTCCCAGGTTTCCTATGTTGATTGTCTTATTAGTTCCAGGTGTCCCTTGTCTTCCCCTCATCAGTTCCTGTGTATTTAAAATGTGTTCTAGTTCTTTTCCTTTGTCAGTCGTTGAACATCATCCTGATGTGTCGAGTCCTGTGATCCCCAGCCTTTGTTGTTACTTTACTCCGTGTCTCCTCGCCCCTTTGTTCCCGTGTTCCTCGTGTGTGTGAACCGTGACAGAACGACTGACTAAAACAGTAAGCGGCGCTCCTTCTCCCATGTTTTATTTTCGTTTTTGAACAGTCTTTTGGTTTTCCTTTTTCTCCCCTGTTCCATCTCCGCGGTACGAAGAACGCCCAGCTGTGAAGCGTGCCGGCCGCGCCGTTGTCATGTCCGCCAGCTGCGGCTCACCTCAGCCCGCTGGCTGCGCCGAAGACAAGCCTGCCGACCGCTCGGAAGACCCAGCGCATTGGCCGCGCCGTTGTCCTGCCCGCCAGCCGTGGCTATTCCCCAGCCCGCTGGCCGTGCCGAAGACAAAGTCCGCCTGCCTGAGTCAAGTTTGCCGGCCGCACCGAAGTGTGCTGGCTGCGCTGTAGTCAAGGCAGCCGGCCGTGGTTCTCGCCGGCTGCCGGCCACGCCAAAGACTAGCCTACCGGCCACCCAGATGTTAAGCTTGCCAGCCACGCCAAATCAAGTTTGCCGGCCCCGCATATGTCAAGCCCACCGTACATTCATGTGGCAAGCCCGCCAGACATTCAACACTCCAGTTCGCCGACCACGCCTTTTCCCCCCGATCCAGAAGAGGATGCTAGGGGCACGGAGAAGGGTGTCGGCTTCAGCCCCAGAGCTCGCTCCAGTGTTGACCGAGAACATGCCTTTCCCCCCGATCCAGAAGAGGATGCTAGGGGTGAGGAGAAGGATGTCAGCTTCAGCCCCAGAGCTCGCTCCAATGTCGGGCCAGGCCCCAGAGTTCGTTCCAGTGTCAGCCCAGGTCCCGAGTATAGCCTACGGAGGGCTCCTGATCCCCAGTTCAGCCCAGGAAGGGCTCCCGATCCCCAGTTCAGCCCAGGAAGGGCTCCCGATCCCCGAGTCAAGCCCGGCAGGGGCGCCCAATCCAACAACAAGCCCGGGAATGTCAGCTTCAGCCCCAGAGCTCGCTCCAATGTCGGGCCAGGCCCCAGAGTTCGTTCCAGTGTCAGCCCAGGTCCCGAGTATAGCCTACGGAGGGCTCCTGATCCCCAGTTCAGCCCAGGAAGGGCTCCCGATCCCCAGTTCAGCCCAGGAAGGGCTCCCGATTCCCGAGTATAGCCCACGGAGGGCTCCCGATCAACCACAGAGCCTAGGAAGGGCTCCCGATCCCCAGTTCACCGCAGGAAGGGCTCCCGATCCTCAGTTCAGTCCAGGAAGGGCTCCCAATCCCCAGTTCAGCCCAGGAAGGGCTCCCGATCCCCCGCCGAGCCTAGGAAGGGCTCCCGATCCCCAGTTCACCGCAGGAAGGGCTCCCGATCCTCAGTTCAGTCCAGGAAGGGCTCCCAATCCCCAGTTCAGCCCAGGAAGGGCTCCCGATCCCCCGCCGAGCCTAGGAAGGGCTCCCGATCCCCAGTTCAGCCCAGGAGGGGCTCCCGATCCCCAGTTCCGCCCAGAAAGGGTTCCCGATCCCCAGTTCCACCCAGGCAGGGCTCCCGATCCCCAGTTAAGCCCAGGGAGGGCTACAGGTCCACAAGTAAGCCCGGGGAGGGCTCCAGTCCTCTATCATGATCCACGGAGGGCCTCGGAACCTGTAAACATCCCCAAGTAATTTTTGAGGGGGAGGTGGTAGTAGGGCTCCAGCCGTGGATGCCGAGGCGGGGGCTAAGGCCGCGGCCTCGAAGGCTGCTCCGCCCTGACCTCTGGAACTGCCTGCACCACCATGTCTTCCTGTGTTCCCTACCCCGCCATGGCCTCCTGTGTTCCCTACCCCGCCCTGGCCTCCTGTGTTCCCTACCCCACCATGGCCTCCTGTGTTCCCTACCCCGTCATGGCCTCCTGTGTTCCCTCTTCCACCTTGGCGTCCTGTGTTCCCTACTCCGCCATGTCCTCCTGTGGTCCCTCTTCCGCCTTGGCGCCCAGAGCTGACAGATCCACCATGGTGCCCCGCTCTGGAGGCCTCCCGTCTGGTAACCCTACTCCTAGAGGTCTCCAGAGCGCCCCCCCCCCTCATTGGATGTTTTGGTGGCGTGAGGACACGCCTTCTGGGAGGGGGGGGTAATGTCAGACTCTGGGCCAGGTTTTGTGTTTGTCTTTGCTCCCTATGTGCTCCGTCTTCCAGTTTCTCTGTCTCGTGTTTTGAATTCATTGTTCCCAGGTGTTTCCTATGTTGATTGTCTTATTAGTTCCAGGTGTCCCTTGTCTTCCCCTAATCAGTTCCTGTGTATTTAAAGTGTGTTCTAGTTCTTGTCCTTTGTCAGTCATTGAACGTCATCCTGATGTGTCGAGTCCTGTGATCCCCAGCCTTTAATAAAACCTTTTTGAGGTACTTTACTCTGTGTCTCCTCGCTCCTTCGTTCCCGTGTTCCTCGTGTGTGTGAACCGTGACACTGTAACTTTTAAAGTTATTTTGCACAAATATTACATAAGTGTTACATTGTACCAGAGCACAGTTATTTATTCTGATTACAATTTCTGTCTTGTGGCCAAAGCTGATTTTTTTATCAGCTTTTTTTATTCTTTAATTTTTATGATTACCAGGTGTTTGTTATGCACTTTTTTGCTCACTTTTAAAATTATTTTGAACATTATTACATAGTTTTACAAACACTACACCTGAGTGAGTTGTGTAGTACTACTGATTACAATTTTTGGCTTTGTCCAAAACTGTAATTTGTTATGTAATATGAATTTTATTTTTATTTAATTGATTGACAGGACTTTTTGCTTATTGTTAGGCAATTGTTTTAAAACGTTTATTTTTTTTTTTACTCAATATGTCCTTGTTTTTTAAAGACATAAAAATTTGCTAACATCATTTCAAATTTGTATGGTTTTATTCATGTACAGAAAGTTGTATAAGTCAAGCATTAAAAGGTGTTTTCATCAAAAACACTGGACTAATTGATCAATGTAAAGCACACAAATTCACATGGATAAAATATACCGTGTAAAGGGACAGTTCACACAAAAATGAAAATTCTCTGATCATTTACTCACCCTTATGTTGTTCAAAACCTGTATGAATTTCTTAGTTCTGCTGAACACAGATGAAGATATTTTGAAAAATGTTGATTAAACAGTTGACTGTAGACATCCACTTCCATAGTTAGAAAGAGAAAATTATATAGAAGTCAATAGCCACCTTTTACTGTTTGGTTACCAGTATTCTTCAAAATATCGTATGTGTTCAGCTGAATAAAGACACTCATAAAGGTTTGGAACAACGTGTGGGAGAGTACATAATATGAGAATTTTCATTTTTGGGTAAACCATTCTTTTGAGTAATTACAACAGTAGGACACATGTTTGTCATGTGGAGAGAAACGGGAATACAAAAAACTCACAGTTTCCTTAAAAGCAGCACTAACAGTTGCTCTGTGCACACTGAATATATGGGCAATGTGCTGAATGGGCAAATCCAAAGAACCATCTGAAAAGGTGTCTTTTTAAAAAAAAATTATCCTGAGACAGAAATGGCATAATGTGGCACAACAAAACCTGAAAAACGGCATAGCTCGGAAGACCAGTGTAATATTTTACTTTAACATTGTCATCTTTAAAAAAAAATCCTCTGTGATTTTGTGTTTATCAAGTTCTTGCTTTCATTTAGTAGGCGAGTTATTTCATCTTCACTTTCAGTTGTAGCTCTTGATATTCTTGTGCCTTCTCCACTGCTTCACTCTGCACCGTCCTCCACTTTCTCTCCTGTCTGAACTTTTGACCTCTCTTGTCTGCTTAACTGACGTGTAAACCTGTTTTGGTCTATCACTTTCACTTCATTATGGCCCAAAAGCAAAAAAATTTCACCCATTAGTTACACTCTCACACACAAACGCCCAGTTTCACAGGCTTAATGGTAGTCCCAGACTAAATCGCATGTTTGAGCTGTGAACTAAAAACGATTTTCACTGACATGCCTTAAAATAAGCCATTGTTTTGTTTCAAGATGCACACCAGTAATGTGTTTTTCTATGCATTTAAAAAAAAAAAACTTTTCAAAAAAGGTTGCCCCGTGTATCATCAGGCCCAGTCCTGGCTTAAGCTAAGCCCCGTCTGTGAAACCGGGCCAAAAAGTTTATACTTCACGTGCCGTCATAACATAATGCAGAGAACATACTCTCATTGACTCAGAGATGTTGCAATAATTGATGTCTTTTCATCTTGTTGCCACAATCCAAGCCATGCGACGTTTTTTCGTTACCTCCTCAACATGTTTTCCTTCACATTGTTTACATTGTTCACTTTTTTGTCCTGAACGACTGTGTGACTTGCTGTTGCAGTTTTTATTACAGCAGGAATGACCTACCATAGTGAAATTTTCCAAAATCGTGAAAGAAAGTCATAACACCGCATCAAACACACTAGCAGAAAAGAAGCGCGATCCTCCCAGTATGGCGTCTACAAACAAGATTACCCAGAACTCAATGCGGTGTGACGTCACCTTCACATTCTCTATAGAGCAGCATAAAAAAGATGGGTATCAGAAAATAACTTAAAAAAAAAATTCCCTTTGTGCTATTAGTAACTATTTTTCAAATAATCTGGCTGTGAAGCCTGTCCCACAAACGTGTCATCTTCACGACACCATCATTTGTGAAATATGATTGTAAAGTGCTTTGGGTGTACAGCAATTAGGGCTGCACAATTAATCGAATTTCTAATCGCGATTACAATTACGGATGCCACAATTACGTAATCATTCAAAGCGGCAATTAATCGTTCAAAGTCCACTTATGTTATCCTGCACGCTTAAGATACGTTTTTTTCTTTCTACATGCTATCTTAAGGGGTTTTCCATTGTTTTAATTTTAGTTTTAGTATAACATTATAATACCGTTCATATTTTTACTTTTTTTATAATTTAAAGAAGAAACCAATCCGATGTATATTTGACATTTGAGGCTTAATACTATAGAAAAGCACTAAAAGTTTTTCGGTTCGAGTGTTTTCAGCTCGTTTATTTTCATATAAAAATACGGCATGCAGTTGCATCAAACAATGGTATAAACAACATTCAATGTAAATTGTGATAATCGTAGTTAATAATCGCAATTACAATTCCAAGGGAATAATCGACAATTATGATTTTTGTCATAATCGTGCAGCCCTAACAGCAATACACAATAAAGCGCATTATAAATGTATCATTCATTCAAATATACCATACACTCGTTTACAATACACTTATTTCTACAATACCACTGCCACAGTTTCACCTTGCTCCACTTGTATATTTTAAACCACAGTCTAATTCAGTCTGTAGTGCTATGACAAAGCTGCTGTCTTTTTGAAGGGGTCTGGAAAGAGTGTTTAAGTAAAATCAAATCAAAAGTGTTCTTTAGCACATCCTTCAAAATATTTGAGGTTGTCTCAATGTTTTCCTTAGTGTACAGCTCTAGATTGAATTAAATGGTTACACAGTCAGATTATTCCTGTTCTCAGTGCATTACTGTCCTTTTAAACAAAGTGTTTCTTGTAAATCAAGAATTATCACATTAAGATGAAAATCAACCAAGAAAAAAATGCTGGCCAATCAAATGTTGCACAACTAAAAGATCAGTACAGTACAATACGATTTCATGTGGCTGATTATATTTGACTTGGAATTATAAGGTTATATCTGCATTGTGAGCAGTTTTGATATATTGGGCTTCAAAGTTTTTGCAGTCCATACTGATTAATGGACATAACATTTTCGTTTTCTAAAAAATAAGTCCTAAAATGTAAGAAGAAAAAAAACATCACAATGTAAATTGACACAGAATAAGAATAAGCAAATAATTTGCTACATTTATATACCTCTTTTCTAGGCACTCAAAGCGCTTTGCATTTGAAAGGCGGAATCTCCTCAACCACCACCGATGTGCAGCATCCACCTGAATGTTACGACGGCAGTCATATGAATATGTCATCAACTCCTCCAAGTCTTCTCAAATATGCTTGCTAAAAATAATTTAAAAATTGTCTATAAGAGTAACTTGACAAAACTGGCTTTATTAATGATCTAAACTTTCTGAATAAACACAGAGGAGAATGATGCAAACTAAAATAATCTGATCTGTTGTGACCAAATTGATGTGGTGTGGTCAGGGTGAGTTGACAATGGCACATACAAAGTTTAGTGTCAACAGTGTTGGGGAAAGTTACTTTTAAAAGTAATGGATTACAATATTGCGTTACTCCCTAAAAAAGTAACTAATTACGTTACTTAGTTACTTTTTATGGAACGTAATGCGTTACGTTACTTTTTCGTTACTTTTTAAATCTGGACAGGGCTTGCTTGTTTGTTTTTAAAATAAAAAAAAGTTATATGTTTGGCAAATATAAAAGCCTTTTCACACCAAAAGTGAAATGAACAAGCCTCAGGCTGAAGGGAAAGTAAATGTAAGTCCGTACAGTAGAATGCAGAAGAAATTTCAACACACTTCAGCAATAAAAAAAAAGACACACAAATGTTTGTCTAGAGTAATTTTTGCTTAGTATGGTTGAACTGGATCATCGAAGCTCAGAAGCAAAGACATTGGTTAATAGAATGGGATTAAATACTTAAAGGATTTAATTATTGCAGGTTTGGGTCATATTCTGAGTGCATTATTTTTATTCATTTTGAGGAATACTGAATCTGTGTTTAGTTTTTTTTGTGAGAAAGATGACTTAATGCATATTCATTTTTATTTTAAAACTACAGTAACATCTGATTTCTCTCAGCATGGGGACAGGAGAGCGGTCAATCAATAAATTGGGAAAAAAAAGTAACTTGCGTTACTTATTTGCAAAAGTAACTCAGATATTCTCTTGTAAATTAAAAAGTAATGCGTTACTTTACTAGTTACTTGAAAAAAGTAATCTGATTACGTAACTCGTGTTACTTGTCATGCGTTACCCCCAAAACTGAGTGTCAATATGATAAAAGCCTTGCAGAGAGACAGCCTCGGATGTTTTCGCATCATGCCAACAAATTTGTTTATGCGTTTTACGATAACGGTTTGGAATATCGATACGAATCTCAACTTTTTGTCAGCATGGTCTGAAGATGATGCGACCCAAATTTGGTGAAAATCAGATCAACGGTCTAGGAGTTCGAAAAAGTAGGTTTTCAAAGAAATTAAAAATGGCGGACAGGAAGTTTGACGAAATATGGCATAATTGGTATCACTGTTCTCGGTACCACTTAAGAAATCTATCAAGACAAGTTTCATTAAAATAGGTCACGCTAGTCAAAAGTTATTCGCTTTTTCTGTACCTTCAGGACTTTGTGGCGAAGCGATATACAGAGTTTCGTAACTGTTAATAAATAACAATTTGGTCCCTCGATATTCTCTTTG
>NW_015506767.1:0-2777 GCF_001515645.1 Sinocyclocheilus grahami
AATGATTTCCTTTGAGCTAAATTATTGACCTGTTTCCCTTACAGGGTCTTGTGTTGGAGAGGATGTTTAATTGATTGGTTCTTGTATATCACAGCACCAACGACAGAGTAGGATTCAAGTGTTTTCCCAGCATGGTTGGGGCAGATTGGATGTTCTAACCTTAACAGCGGGAACGAGGTGACAGACAATCGCTCAATCTGAAAGCCCTACCATTTAGTTCTCTATGGAGGTCTGATAGAGCTTGAAGGGCCACAATTATGTCTTTAAAATCGGAGGTGGGATGGCCAATTTGCACTTCTGAAGTCATATAATGTTTGTTGAAAATTTTGACTTTCCACAGAAATCAAAAGAAAGGAAATTGTATTACTCAGTGGCTGGTCTATTATAGATCAGGATAAGTAGGAAACTTATGCAAAAGTCTCTATTTTCTCTCCATTTATTCTCATTGCGAAATGAATAACCAGATATAATGAATTCTTGTTACATATAAATAATTTTATATCACACCATAACCACAAGGTTCAGAGTGTCTGTGTGTAAGTTAGTGAGAGAGAAGGAACATTTGGAATATGTGAACAGAAAAGGATGTAGTACAAGAGGGATGAAACAATGAATAATTGTGCAACTATCAACTTCTTCAGAGATGCATCAGAAGGAGGGAAAAAGGTGGAAGGTACCTGTTGTATCAAACACAGGCATTATGCTTTACCATGTGATACTGTAAACAGAGGCCTTACCAATGTAGTAACTATCAAATTACTGTAAATTTACCATTCATCTGAAAAGGTCAGCTACATTATAGATTCAATCATATGGTACAATAAGAAAATATATATATTTTTTGTAGCAAATTATTTTCTAGCACAAAGCCTCACGGCATTATGGAATTATGTCAATAATGTAAGTTAGGTAATATAAGTCTATTTTCTAATGTGACAGCTGTAGCTTGCATTACTGTAACATGTTTAATTCAGTAAAAAGGCTGATTTGAAATGTGCATCTTTGCATTGTTTGCTATAAATGAACTAATTGTTAAATGTACTAAATTGAAGACTAAATTGATTATGTTAAATGCTTTCATTACATATTGCAATGATCTTATTTTTTCCCATATAATCATTCTTTAAAATTACATGTCCAACTGGAATGAAAACATGAGATCTGGTTTTGAAAGAATGGCAGACTGTAATCAGTTTGGATATTTATTCTAAGAATTTTGAAATTGTGCTTGTGTACCAAAGCCAAAAACAAACAAACATATTCAAAGTTGTTGCGTTCAGTTACAAGACACTTGAGAACCAATGCCTTCTGGTTTCACTGTCATCAAAACTGGTGCACACCAAATTTGGCAATGTGCAATTTTCATTATCAGTTCTCATTCTAAAAAAGAAAACCCCTGGCATTCTGTAAAGTATATTCTTCTGATAACAGAATTTTCATTTTTAGGTGTATAAAATATTCCTTTAACAAGACCTAAGGTTGAAATTCTAATCTCTGTGGAAAAAGCAATTTTCAACTGAGTTAGCATTCTCTCCCGGCACTGGGAGGCAGAGCAGAGGACAATTAAAATGACAAAATGAAAAATAAACACATGCTTCTGGTGCTTTAAAAACAAACACTGGAAAATTTGTCTTTTCCTTTTCAGCTGAGGGGGGACAGTAAAATAGGTGTCTCATCTGGCATACAAACAGGTTTTTAAGCATGTCTTTATAATGAGGGAGTAGTGGTCCTGGTATTCCCTACATTATGTGGACCAAATATCCATAAAAGGATAGTAATACCTATCTTTTTTTTCTCCTCCATGAGGAAAACAGCTAATAACTCATAAAGATTTATGAAGTTTTTTGAAAGTCTAAAAGATACAAATGTAGGTTTAGGGGTAGGGTTATGGTAAGGGGATAGAAAATACAGTTTGTACAGTATAAAAACCATTACACCTATGGAATGCCCCAATAAAACATGGAAACCCAATGTGTGTGTGTCAGATTCTCAAATTCTTGAGAACTCTGCATTCTTTTCCACTTTACTGCACTCCATCCAGCTGTTTTTGAATGCAAAGAACACATTCTGTGGGAATGGCAAAACATGCTTGCAATTAGGTGGTATTTCAAGTTTAAATTGCTCGGAAGAAAGGAAAATTATTATTAAGGAATTATGCATATGGATTATTTATTATATATATATATATATATATTTAATGTATATAATTAAAAACTAAATGTGTTAAATTGACCACTCAAATATATTTATAAATAGAATTGTTACTCTATTTTTAAGCAGTATTTACACAACTAAGATGACAAAAGCTGCATCTGATGCAACAAGGTCTTTGTATACATTTAATATTTTATTATGCAACAATCTTAATTGCAATCACAAAAAAGCCCTATATACAGCCCTATGAATAATCCTAACCCTATTAACATAATAATATATAATATAATCAGGATGCAAGCTGACTGTTATTAAATGTAAGGCATCTTTTCTGTTCAACTTTAATGCTACATTAGTAATTATGTCTTTACTGAAGAAAGCAGTAGTCTTGGAATTAATATTTTGTCTATTTAGGATTCATTACTTCTGTAGGATCCCGGCCTTCAAGATATTGAAACCCTTGAATCTATAAACAGATACAAACAAACATTGAATCTCTACATTCCACCGGGAAAACTAAAGGTTCGTCTCCCCAGCCATCTGCAGTCATAAAACTACTTACAGGGTCAGCTCGGGGTCTCAGCAGTTCCTGTCTCTCTCTGCTTATCTTTACAAAGAAAACA
>NW_015506767.1:2874-5063 GCF_001515645.1 Sinocyclocheilus grahami
CGCCTGTCGCTGTGTTAGAGCACCCCACGTGTGCTCACGCGCTTGCCATCAAAAGCCACCAGCCATCCAAACTCAACACTTCAGTGATACTTCGTTGAAATCTTCAAAGAACTTAAAGTCGTGCAAACTAAGACTGTCAGGAGAACTGCTCAAGCCCTGCTTCATCACAGACCAACCAATCCAACGAGGGGTTTCCCAAAGGACGTCATTCCGACGTCACCGACCAATCAGTAACGGGGTTTCCCTCAAAGACATCCAGGAAGCCCGCGTCAGCGACGGAATCAACTCAGCTTTCCAGCTGTCAACCAGCAAATGCAAGTACAAACAAAATCTTCGATCTGCTGAACTGGTGAATTTAGATTCTCTGCTTTGGGAATTCTTAAGGTGAATTTACATCACTCGTGAAAACGAGGTAGAACTATGAAACTCAAAACTCCGTTAACAGAATTTTCTTCCCCTGAAACTGTATGTCTGTGTGTATGTGTGTTTTAGCTTAAGTTTATGTAATCTAGAATAGCCAATAAAATTTAATGTTTCATTTATAAATAATCAATTGTCTGGTGTCATATAATTTCAAGGTTAAAACTATTGCCAAAAAGATCCCTTGCTTGCTACCTAGCTCGTGGCTTGCTGATAACAATTACCTCTTTAAGAGCTTACAAATTATCATAATTGTATTTCACCCATGGCCAGGGAGAATACAAAAATTATATATTCAATTGGTAATATATACTGACATCAACTTCTCGCTGGCCGAGTAGCTGATAGAGTGTAAACTATCAAATTTAGAATCAATTCGAATCAGGTTGAATTAGGCTCTTCAAATCCGAGTCCTATCAAAACCTGAATCAATAATAATAATTAATTCCCTTACAACTGAGTTAAAATTCCTTACACTTCTTACTTTTACATCCCACTGTAACTGCCAGTCTGCCAAGTCTTATTTTTATTTAAATATTTTTGTTATATTCATAGTTTTTTTTCTTTCGATGAGAATGTACTTTAAACTCATATTCATTAATTTTAATCAGTTTTATCTGACTTAAAATCAGACTTTTATTTTTCAATTTTACTGTTTTTATACATTGTATGGAACAGCGCCCCCAGTCCTTTCATGGGTTTAAAATGTTAATTATCCCCTGCTTGTGATTGGAGAGGCCCAAGAGGCAACAGATGCAGGAACTACATCATGATGATGGCTAAAATCAGCCATTTATTAGTTACATTATATTATGTTTTAGTGTAGCCTTCCCTGTCAGCAGCGAGGGATTCACATGTGATAAATGCAGGGAAATAGTTGGCTAACAGAGAAGATTTCAGAACTACAGACACACATCCAAACTTTATTTGAGGATAGTAAGAATGTAAAAGCCTTAGGTGTGGCTTTGAATACGACTTGCTTAGCGAGTCCCGTACATTGTTCGGTTCCGGTTGCAGAGCCCCCGCAGCAGGGCGACTGGGTGACTGTGAGGCGGCATAGTCGCGAGACAAAACACCGCCCTTCCATTCCGATTAAAACTTTAAACAGGTTCTCCCCACTCAGTGACGCACCCACTGAGAAACATGATGAAGGTGCCTTAGTTATTGGCGACTCTATAGTATGGAATATGAAAATAGAGACACCAAACACCATATTCCAATGTTTACCAGGAGCCAGAAGGCCTGACATCTTGGCAAATTTAAAAATGCTGGCTAACGTTAAATGTAAATTCAGTAAGAT
This sequence comes from Sinocyclocheilus grahami, assembly GCF_001515645.1. Classification (NCBI taxonomy): domain Eukaryota; kingdom Metazoa; phylum Chordata; class Actinopteri; order Cypriniformes; family Cyprinidae; genus Sinocyclocheilus; species Sinocyclocheilus grahami. The sequence continues at coordinate 4,595 of NW_015506767.1, forward strand.
TGTTATTCACGTCGGCACTAATGATGTTTGACTTTGCCAGTCGGAGATCACTAAAAATAACATTAAAGAGGTGTGTGAACTTGCAAGTACGATGTCAGACACTGTAATATGCTCTGGTCCCCTCCATGCCTACCATGGTGACGAGATACATAGCAGACTGTCTTCACTCAATGGCTGGATGTTTAAGTGGTGCCCGCAGAATAACATAGGTTTCATAGACAATTGGACGAGTTTTTGGGGCAGACCTGACCAGTTGAAAAGAGACGGTCTTCACCCCTCCAGGGGTGGTGCCGCACTTCTCTCTAGAAATATGGCACATAGTCTTAGAGTTTGTACTTGACTAACTGGGGCCCAGGTCAGGAAGCAGATAGACTTGCTAAACTGACCGTCTGCTAGCCGCCTCATGTCACAGAAGTCAGTTAATTCTCAACACATAGAGACTCTTTCACCTAGATATCATACTATAGAG
>NW_015506767.1:5136-23457 GCF_001515645.1 Sinocyclocheilus grahami
ACTGACATCAACTTCTCGCTGGCCGAGTAGCTGATAGAGTGTAAACTATCAAATTTAGAATCAATTCGAATCAGGTTGAATTAGGCTCTTCAAATCCGAGTCCTATCAAAACCTGAATCAATAATAATAATTAATTCCCTTACAACTGAGTTAAAATTCCTTACACTTCTTACTTTTACATCCCACTGTAACTGCCAGTCTGCCAAGTCTTATTTTTATTTAAATATTTTTGTTATATTCATAGTTTTTTTTCTTTCGATGAGAATGTACTTTAAACTCATATTCATTAATTTTAATCAGTTTTATCTGACTTAAAATCAGACTTTTATTTTTCAATTTTACTGTTTTTATACATTGTATGGAACAGCGCCCCCAGTCCTTTCATGGGTTTAAAATGTTAATTATCCCCTGCTTGTGATTGGAGAGGCCCAAGAGGCAACAGATGCAGGAACTACATCATGATGATGGCTAAAATCAGCCATTTATTAGTTACATTATATTATGTTTTAGTGTAGCCTTCCCTGTCAGCAGCGAGGGATTCACATGTGATAAATGCAGGGAAATAGTTGGCTAACAGAGAAGATTTCAGAACTACAGACACACATCCAAACTTTATTTGAGGATAGTAAGAATGTAAAAGCCTTAGGTGTGGCTTTGAATACGACTTGCTTAGCGAGTCCCGTACATTGTTCGGTTCCGGTTGCAGAGCCCCCGCAGCAGGGCGACTGGGTGACTGTGAGGCGGCATAGTCGCGAGACAAAACACCGCCCTTCCATTCCGATTAAAACTTTAAACAGGTTCTCCCCACTCAGTGACGCACCCACTGAGAAACATGATGAAGGTGCCTTAGTTATTGGCGACTCTATAGTATGGAATATGAAAATAGAGACACCAAACACCATATTCCAATGTTTACCAGGAGCCAGAAGGCCTGACATCTTGGCAAATTTAAAAATGCTGGCTAACGTTAAATGTAAATTCAGTAAGATTGTTATTCACGTCGGCACTAATGATGTTTGACTTTGCCAGTCGGAGATCACTAAAAATAACATTAAAGAGGTGTGTGAACTTGCAAGTACGATGTCAGACACTGTAATATGCTCTGGTCCCCTCCATGCCTACCATGGTGACGAGATACATAGCAGACTGTCTTCACTCAATGGCTGGATGTTTAAGTGGTGCCCGCAGAATAACATAGGTTTCATAGACAATTGGACGAGTTTTTGGGGCAGACCTGACCAGTTGAAAAGAGACGGTCTTCACCCCTCCAGGGGTGGTGCCGCACTTCTCTCTAGAAATATGGCACATAGTCTTAGAGTTTGTACTTGACTAACTGGGGCCCAGGTCAGGAAGCAGATAGACTTGCTAAACTGACCGTCTGCTAGCCGCCTCATGTCACAGAAGTCAGTTAATTCTCAACACATAGAGACTCTTTCACCTAGATATCATACTATAGAGGCTGTGTCTTGTGAGCTTTCACTGTTATGCTGATGATACTCAGCTCTATATTTCCTTACGGCCCGACGAAACAGACTGATTCGCAAAACTAACAGAATGCATATCTGATATAAAACATTGGATGACTAGTAATTTCCTACTGCTAAATTCTGAGAAAAAAAAACAAAAAAACAGGTGTTAATTGTCGGACCAAAATCCTAAACAATGTCGAACACTTGATGGCTGCGCTGACAATTCTTCGTCATCCGTTAGAAACCTAGGTGTGCTATTTGATAGCAACCTTTCCTTTGAAAGTTATGTTTCTAGCATTTGTAAAGCCGCATTTTTTCCATCTTAAAAATATACCTAAATTATGACCTATGCTCCAACGTCAAGTGCAGAAATGTTAATTCATGTGTTCATGACCTCAAGGTTAGATTATTGTAATGCTTTATTGGGTGGTTGCTCTGCGCGCCACATGACATCGGATGAAATGTTCACTTTTGTAGATTTTTTTTGCATTTAGTTAGGTTTCTGCGGTGTCTGTCAGCTCAGAAAAGCTAAAAAAAGAAAACACGCAGCTAGTTTGTTATAAACTGAGTTTTAAAATGTGTTATCCAGCGACCTATTTCAATTTGGTGCCGGTTTTGACGTAACTAGCTAGTTTTTTATAGGAATTTGTGAAAGTAACAGTCCACGGTTGGCTAACGTTATTTGTTTGATAGCTTAGGTCTGAAAGATGATTTTGCTGTTATCAGCACTCTAAATTGACATAAGACGTGAAACCTAGCATGTGGTAAAGAGGGTGAACCATATAAACATTTATTAAAAACAAAACAGTATGAATGTTATGTCTGTATGAATGTTAGTGTATGCACTAGTATGTTTAGCTGCGGGGAAACCTATCAGTAATATTTTCTCCATTTGCTGTTTGACAGCAATTTTTAACCAAACAATGTTACAGACATTTTAGAAATACCCTTAAGACACATGACAACTTGTGAAATGGGCATCCAATGTCACCTTTAATAAACAAACTCCAGCTGATCCCAAATGCAGCAGCTAGAGTTCTTACTAGAACTAGGAAGTATCTCCATATTAGCTCGGTTCTGTCAACACTGCACTGGCTCCCTATTAATCATCATATACATTTTAAAATCTTGCTAATTACTTATAAATGAATGGTTTAGGTCCACAGTACTTGAGCGAGCTCAAATCGCATTTTAGTCCTTCACGTCCGCTGGGATCTCAGAACTCTGGCCATTTGATAATACCTAATATATCAAAATCAACTGCGGGCAGCAGATCCTTTTCCTATTTAGCCCCCAAACTCAGGCAGACACACTCTGTCAGTTTAAATCTAGATTAAAGACCCATCTTTGTAACCTGGGATAGACATAACACATGATCTCTTTTCTATAATCCAGATCTGTTAAAGGATTGTTAGGCTGCATTAATTAGGTCAACCGGAACCGGGAACACTTCCCATAACACCCAATGTACTTGTTACATTGTAAGAAGAATGGCATCTACGCTAATATTAGTCTGTTTTATTCTTATTCCGAGGTCACCTTAGCCACCCAGATCAGTCTGTTTCCAGATCAGATGGTCACTGCAGTCACACGGATTCAGTCCGTATCCAGTCCAAATGATGGATCAGCACCTAGAGACGACCTCTACAGCCCTGAATGTCAGCGGAGACCATGTCAACTAGATGAACCCTAGAGAAAGATACTATCACATACTATCCCTGTGAAGACCTCGTCGACCATCGGCACAAGACCACGAGAACCAGATGAGTCCTCTGCACAATCTGACTTGTGTTGCAGCCTGGAATTAAACCATACCATGCTGGTATCGTCTGGTCAGAGGAGAACTGGCCCCCCGACTGAGCCTGGTTTCTCCCAAGGTTTTTTCTCCATTTTTGTCACCGATGGAGTTTTGAACATTATACTGTATACAGTGGGGCAAAAAAGTATTTAGTCAGCCACCAATTGTGCAAGTTCTCCCACTTAAAAAGATGAGAGAGGCCTGTAATTTTCATCATAGGTATACCTCAACTATGAGAGACAAAATGAGAAAAAAAAATCCAGAAAATCACATTGTAGGATTTTTAAAGAATTAATTGGTAAATTCCTCGGTAAAATAAGTATTTGGTCACCTACAAACAAGCAAGATTTCTGGCTCTCAATTTCTTTTGCACTGGATTTAGAAGAAGTGCACCACAAATAATGTGGACTTGGGGTCAATTTCATACACACTTTTCTTGTGCACTCATACTTGTTTGAGTCCTTCCTGCTCCTCAGAGGCTGTATGACCCCAATAACTGTGGCAGAAAGCAATCAATAAGCTAGGTGCTTGCAAAGCAGGTTAGATGAATCACTTTACAAACAGACACAAATTGAATTTGTAAGCATATATTGAAGCTGGAAGAAAGAAAAAAAGCATGTGGAAAGCAAGCTAAATTTAATTCAGGTTGTCAGTTACAAAGAGAGAGATTTCATAAAGGGAAGGCTATGTACAGGAGAATATTACAGACTCATGCATATACTGTAAATAAACTGTTTAAAAAAAGCAAAGAGAGGTTTTCAATATCCAGCATGAATCTGCAACTATGCCTCAAATAATGATAAACAAAGGAAGGCAGCTGTTTTTCATATCCTTCATGGATACCTTTTAAAAGGTTGACTGCATAGCATTCAGTGTAAATACAGGAGATTTGGTGGTGTATAAAATGGAAAATAAGTTGGATATTGACAATTACCATCATATGCAATGTGATAAATATGCTGTAACTCCGTATAAATCCAATTGATATATCAATTCATCAGAATATCATGACTGCATCATTATTGAAACCGTCTCAGTCTCTTGGCTTGCTTCACTTTTGCTTGGTCCAACATGTTATACAGTAGAACCAGGTCTGAAAATGCTGCTTTTAGCAACTGATTATGCACTCTTTTTGGTCAATGCATCATTTACTATTATGTAATATTATGATATATTTATGGGTGTGTATATATTAGTAAATAATAGACATAATAGTAAATGACGCATTAAAACTATTAAATAATAGAAATGCAATGTTGGAAATTATGTAATAAGTTAAAAAAAATGAATTGGCTACCATTTGCCTAGATTATAATCACCTTCATTAGCACTTTTTGGCTGCTTTAACTTCACTAAGTAATCAATTCCCCTGGCACAAACGAGAAATGTAATTACCTGTACTGGAGCTGATGGTCTCTTTGCCAATGACATGGCCCAACAGGTCATACTGGTTGAGTCTAGAACCATCAGGAGCCACAGAAACAGATTTCTCATCATCCGCTGTCCAGATATAGACAACCTCATTGTTGGTGTAGGCATCTGAGAGAGATTTAGAAACAATTGCAATGCTGATCATTTTTACCATTTACAAACCAATATTTGGATTTTGTTTTGGCTAGTATTTCTTTGCACATCAAAAAATATTGTGGTGTGTACGCAGTGCATAAATTATAATTCAACCTATTTTACATGTAAACTAAAAGTTTGTAGAATTAAGATACTGATAACGAACGTGCATTTTTTTAACACAAAGATTACACATTTTACTGGTCTGTTTGCCTTCTGAGAGAATCCTTCTATTTCCATGAATGACATAGTCACTGGGTTGGAAAATCACCAATTGAAAATTCATACTTTAGAACAAAACAGGGCTCATGATAAAATAGGCGAGGCGAGGCAGGACGGGGCGGGGCGGTGGGGGCAGTAAAGTGAATAAATGCATCTCAATGAGGGAAATTGGAATGCAACTTTAATAAAAGCGGACTAACCATGGGTCCACTGCTCCCTCCGATTAGCGGCTTCCTTAAATCTAATGTATATAATAAGGAAACGTAACACAATACTCATTGTGTTTGAATACACAAGGATGAACTTTGCAAAAGAGCATGAAAAACTATTATCTTGGGGTCCGTGCACAGAAACAAACAACGCACATATGCAGACACATGTGCGCCCACATGACTGTGAGCAAGAGAGCGGGAAAAAAGCTGGCAGGCTTAACACTAGAAACATAATTCACACAGCCGGCAGAGGTTTGCTAATTACATTTTGATGGCCACAGAGAAACGTTATTGTTTTATTCCGTTCGAAGATCATTAATCAAAAGCTGAACACATCAAGTTTAATGCCACTTTATCCATTATGAATACTAATTGATAATGAAATGCATGATTCCATCTTTAAATATATATTTAAATTGTATGACACTGGCAGAACGTGGTTCTTATTTACAGGGAGTCTGGCTTGCAATAAACGGCTATGGGCTGAAAAGGTCAGTGGTGTCACAGACTTTCGGCACATTACAAGGAAAGTCTTAAATTTAGTGCCTGGGGCTAAAACTCAATTAACAAGGGGATGGGAGAGAGAAAGAGAACAGAACATGAGAGGGTGAATTAGAAGCAATTTAAATGGGATAGGAGAAGGAAATATTTAATTGAATATCATTTTCTATCACTGTTTTCATGTGAATGACCTTGCAATAATTTGATTAACAGTCCAATAATAGTCTATATATCTCAATAGAGTGTTTCCTGTGTTAAATATCACTGCCCAAAACACACACACACACACACACACACACACACACACACACACACGTTGTGTTTCCATGTTTTATGGGGACATTCCATAGGCGTAATGGTTTTTATACTGTACAAACTGTATGTGCTATTGCCCTACACCAACCCTACCCCTAAACCTACCCCTCACAGGAGACTTTGTGCATTTTTACTTTCTCAAAAAAACTCATTCTGTATGATTTATAAGCTTGTTTCCTCATGGGGACCTCAAAAATGTCCCCACAAAGTCAAAATGTACTAGTATTACTGTCCTTGTGGGGACGTGATAAATACCAGGTACACACATCACACACACACACACACACTTCAAGGGGTTGTTTAATGTAAAATGTGTATCTAAAACGAGTAGCTGATTAACGAGGGAATGAGGAGCTTGTATGTGTTTTTAGATCTCTACTCATTATGGCTGGCAGTCATACAAAAGCCGGGCACTCGTTCTGCTGGGGTGAAATGAACCTTTTACCTGTTTACCAGACCAAATAATGGAAAAAAAATAAGCAGAAGAAAAATAAGAATGCGGTTGATAATCAAGATGATTTTTTTATGCCGTTCATGTTAATGGTCCATTTTGCCAAAGCAGACAGAAAACCAAACTACAAGCAATCATGTGATGCTAAAAAATATAAAGAGGTTTATAGACAACATGTCTTTCTATCGTGATGTCCTTCATGTTTGCACACACAACCAAATATACATTGTGTCTGATTCATGATCAAACTACTTCTGTGAGCGTATTCTTTTTATGAATTTGACAGAAATACTCACAAATTAATCTGAATTTAAATCAGAATAATTTCTAATATTAGAGGAAAGAGATTGTAGAGTGATATAAGAGACACTGGTTGCCACTACTGACCAATTACAATGAAGTATTCCAGAGCGACGCATAATAATTATGCTTACAGGCACTTCTGGCACTGTAATACCAAAATCGGTATGTATTTGGACAATTACCAATTAATTAGCACCAGAAAATCATAGTCTATTTGACAAAAAAAATAAAAAAATAATATATATATATATATACTGTATATATACATACAGTATATATATATATATATATATATATATATATATATATATATATAAATTGATATTTTGAGCTATTCATCATATCACGTTCATTATACAGTAGCTGAAGATGTGCTCAGCTTGCTTTAAAGAGAATAAACAAGCTGTTATTAATATTAATGATAACATTTCTCCAGCAATGCAAAAACAAAATGAAAATCAACCCAAATTGTGGGAAAACATGCCTTGAAACAAATATTGACAAATATTTAAAGATACAAATGAACATGCAACTTTGTAATTGAAATATAAGTCGGGAACAAAAAAAACTAAACAAAACAAAAAAGAGCAGATTGATTGGGTGATTAAGGAAACAGTGCTTATAATCAACTGTTATTAACAAAGCCACTAATTATGCAGCCCATTGTATGATATCTTGTTAAAGAGCCAATTCTTTGCTGTCTTTCTGCTGCATGAATCACAGAACCAATGAGGGGTCACCATTCTGCGCCTGTCAAAAAGAGGTATTATGGGAGTAAAAAGGTACTACTGAAAATGTATGAGCAGAGAACTTTTGTTTTATTGCCCAGTGGGATGTTTTATTCATAAAGGTGTGACTGCTGCGTCATGGTGACCTTTGGTGTCATTGGCTGGGCTATTAATCTAAAGCTCGGCACAGGAGGAGAATTACGAAACATTTGTTTGTTTTAGGACTGGTGACTCCACACAGAAGAAACAAGGTCCATTTTTGGTCTGCCTTTGGGGTTTTATGTTGTATTCTAATGACAATGCTGTCTTGGATAGATGTTGTTTACTGTTAGGCGTAAACACAGATGGGTAATCAGTGTCAGGTGTGACATTACGTACCATTCTGAGTTGTGGAGAAAGACACTGTGTTATTGGGTTCTCTGGGCTGTGTCTAGAAGATTAGCTACTAAGATTTTTTTTCTGATCTGGACTGTCTTTAAGACAAACAAGAGTCTGTCTGTTGTCATAGGCAGTTAGATGCTCAACCTGCACCCACCTGATCCAGTTCAGTATGTTACACAGATTTCGATGTCAAGCTCATGACTGAGCTAAGAGCGCAGGGTACATGCGCACAAGGCAACATGCATGTCAATATACTTATAAAATACTCCAGAGATCCTGAGCAGCTGTCACTTACACAATCTAGAAAAATTCAATGACGACAACAGCGAATAACTTACAGCTTCCGAACTTCAGCGGGCAGGCATGGGCATCCATAGGAAAATCCTCCAGATGCATAGGGCACTCAGCATGGATGGTTAATCTATGTAAATGAGGAATAGATAAAGAGAGAGCTTTCAAGTCAGCATGAAACAGTATTTGCAACCCATTTTACTTTTGTAATGTGATGTATATAAAAGTAAAACAAGATATTCAACAAGAAATGACTTGACTTGATCATGAAAAGTGGGTGTTTCATTCTATAATAGAGCCCAACCTGACGGTAAATTTGCATTCATGCCAAGTCAAGTCAAATTTATTTAGCACTTTTCACAATACACATGGTTTCTTAGCAGCTTTACAGAAAATCATGATATTAAGGTTTGTAATATCTTAATATCTTCATGCCTTACAGTCATATTTAGCAGATTAGAGCTGGGAGACAATATACAGTAGTTTACAATTTGCAAAAATACAAGCAGTTGAGATATGCTACATAATATTAGTATATATTCCCCCAACACTATGTATGCAAATAAATTTGGACATACTTATATAATGTACTGTAGTTCATTTGCATATGTGCAATAGGTTTCATTCTTGTAACATTATCTTAAATTTAATTAAGTCTCTTGTCCATGCCATATCCATGTTGGCACTGCATGAGCTGGGACTCGAACACGGGAAGCCCGAGGAGCTACTGCACCATATGTCTGCAATCAAGGTTCTGACTCTGCCAGACAACCATGTTCTTAGCAGAATTACAAGTCTAGAATGTGACAGAATTTTAATGTATAACAATTTTGTAAATAATACTGTATTGGCCCAAATATAAGACGACCGTGATTATAAGACGACCCCCCTTTTTCCAGATGTACCTTTTGGAAAAAGGCTTTTTAAAAGCCAAATCTTGTTTTTTCTCAGTAAAACACATTTTGTCTTCAATTATTTTCATATTGCATATTTTTCCTATTTTAATTTTTGTTTTGAAAGTATGGTAAAAACTGATAAAATGTACCAACAATCACATAAAAAAAATATACACTTTAAAAAAAAAAAAAACAGGTAGCCCATCTGAATTAGGACATTTAGGCTATCCATCTAATAGTAGCCTACCAAAATCTTATTAACAGTAGAAGTTAAATCTTACTGTAGTCTTCAAATCTGGGTACTGTCTTATGTTTTAAAATCACAAAGGGAGTTTGGTCCCATCAGGCTAACGACCAAGCAATAAGCATATATCCCTTCTTTAAAGTATCTTCACATATACCATTGCTACTGCGTCTATTTTAGAGATAGTTCACCCAAAATTGACTCACCCTTACATTGTTCCATACCTGTATGAGTTTCTTCTGAACACAAAGGAAGATATGTTGAAGAACGTTGGTAACAAAATAGTTGGCGGTAGACATTGACTTTTTTTTTTCATTTCAACTGATATTTCTTTTAAATATCCTTTTCTTTGCTTAACTTAAGGGTGGGTAAAATATATAATTTTGGGGTGAACTATCCCTTTAAATGTATAATTATTTCCTATTGCTGTAATCTGTCTCACATTCATGTTTAATAATGGCATCAGCAACTATAACTATTGGTAATATTTTAGAATAGTTATGCTATCTACAACAGTAGTTTAACAAGGCAAAAAACTGTTGTTAGGCAAACAATGCCTGTACAGTAGCTACAGAGAATCGTTTTCCCCGCCTGTGAACTGATAAATAGTTTTCAATAAGACCACGGACATGTATTAAGAAAGTAAATAGGTTTCATAAGACTTTATGCTGACTTCAAAACAGATGATTAGGCAATGATAAAGAACTGCTGAATCAAACACTCAATTGTCAATTTCATTTAATCCACTCGAGAATCTCGGGAAGTAATTCACACTTAAGACAGAAGACAGGGAAGAAAAATCGAATGGAGCACAAATGTTAATCTTGCACTAAGATTAATGAATAAGAGATCTGTTTAAAAGAGATTATCTATCTGTGATGAAGCATTCGAAAATACAGAGCTGAGCAAGCTGGTGGGCAATATCCTGTGTGTGTACTGTACACTGCATGAGCCATTGCTTGAAATTAGCTGAGTCACAAGCTGAAAGCTTGTATGGCGTCGGGTAAATTGTCCTATAAATAGATCCCTGAAAGCTTTTAACTAGTGAGTATCAAGACCTGATCCATTGAGGTGAGTCAAAGTCATTTCTCAGACAGTTTAATGGCTGTAAGATGCTTCCTGTACACATCTGTGAAGAACCACAGGTGGTACTGTAAGTCATCCTGTTCCTCTCTCTGCAGATTGATATAGCATCGTCTGAATTCGCGTCGTTCCTCCTTGACTCTCTCCAAGGCCGTGGCTGTGAAACCGGAGGCAGGATTTGTGCCCGTCATGTCGGACAATCTACAGCTCTCAAAACGATGTGACATATTTTTCCAGAAGAGTACAGTAAGAAGAGCATGTGTCTGTGCATTGCTATATATAATCAAAGTGCCAGAGGGGATGAGTGTGTAAAACAGTAAAGGTCTCTAAATTAGAAGTGTTGTAAGCTTTAAACATGGCAGCCCACGAGTGTGAACGAGCGTTTTTGTACCGTATCATTACAGAGTGTGACAGGAAGCTAGCATTTAGCTTCAGATTTAATTCAGTGTGCACATGTGTGCCTATGGTCACGTAGCTCAGCTGGCTTGTCAGTGCGCATGCACACCGCTGCGGCTGCTTTACTGGCCATTTGTCAGTTTCACGGTCAGTGAACGTCACGGCCCTCCTGGGTAGGCAGGTCCCCCTGGGCTTTTCCCCCAGCTTTGCGCTATGTCTCAGGCTCACCAAGGTTCTGCGCCTCTCATCTCCTCAGTAACATATTGACCCAACGATCCTTAGCACATTACCTGTTCCTGAGGCAGTTCTGCCACAGCCTACGGCAGGGATTTGCTTTCAAAAGTCTCTACCATGGGCATACAGACATATAAGCCGGATTCATAATACTCTTTGGTTCAACTGCCTGAATTGAGAAAATGTACCTTCCATAAATATTTCATACGAACTATAAAACTGTACTTTTGTATTATTTGATTACACAAAAATGATCATGTAAAAATCTAGTAGGTTACAAAACAGGTTGTGTGACTTCCTTTTCTTTTCTTTTTTTTACATTTCTAAAAGCATTTTTTTTGCTAACCTAATTAAATGTATATATCTAATGTCAAATTCTTAAATGTAAATTTATAAATTAGTTAAAAGTCTCAAATCACCATTTATCAGTCAAATTAAATCAGCATTAACAAGTCATCTTTACATTGCACAGATGGTACATTTCTAAAAGCATTTTTTTTGCTAACCTAATTAAATGTATATATCTAATGTCAAATTCTTAAATGTAAATTTATAAATTAGTTAAAAGTCTTACTCAAATCACCATTTATCAGTCAAATTAAATCAGCATTAACAAGTCATCTTTACATTGCACAGATGGCAAACAAGCTTTGAAATGAAATTAAGGTATATTTACACCAACTGCTTAATGCAGCTCAGAGGTGGCATGAATGCATTTACAGTGCAATAACAATTGCATAATGTTGTGAGATTAATGCTTTAAAAATGTTGAATATGGAAATGTGGGATGATTTAAAAAAATGCTACTTTAAATATTAAATTAAATCCACCAGTAGATGGCAGCAAGTGAGTTTTTCAGTGAACCATTAATCAATTTGTTCATAATGGCTGATTCATTCAGGAATGAAGCAAGTGACTGTCTTTATGAATGGATAATTGAATCACTGACTCACCTGATTCCTTAACACATAAACGCAGATTCAGTCATTAACGAAACACTGCTCTGTGGTTTTCTTTGAGATACATAACGGTTCTGCCCTGGCTTTGTTTGGAACTATTGGTGAAATAGAGCAAAACAAGACAATTTTGTGTCTAGAATGTAAGAAATAAAATTAATTGTATAACATTAATATCATATTGGCAATCGTGCAGATATTCAGAGTAAACAGTACTCTTGCTTGTGTGATATTATTTAACAAGATCATATATTATAAATATTTGCCCCTATATCTTTAATTTTGAGGACATTTTTGCCCCAAGCTCTGTTAATTCCTGACCCTGCTTCTGATAATCCAAATGTAAATTGTCAGGCAGTAGAGAAACAGCTCATGTTAACGAGATTCAGTCATTAACGAAACACTGCTCTGTGGTTTTCTTTGAGATACATAACGGTTATGCCCTGGCTTTGTTTGGAACTATTGGTGAAATAGAGCAAAACAAGCCAATTTTGTGTCTAGAATGTAAGAAATAAAATTAATTGTATAACATTAATATCATATTGGCAATCGTGCAGATATTCAGAGTAAACAGTACTCTTGCTTGTGTGATATTATTTAACAAGATCATATATTATAAATATTTGCCCCTATATCTTTAATTTTGAGGACATTTTTGCCCCAAGCTCTGTTAATTCCTGACCCTGCTTCTGATAATCCAAATGTAAATTGTCAGGCAGTAGAGAAACAGCTCATGTTAACATGGTATTGAGTACTGAGGTGTATAGGTATACTGAGTAACGAATGGGACTGTCAATAAATTTTTTTAATGTAAATAATTACAAGATTTGCTCATTAATCTAATGCCTATCATTTCGCTTAAGAAGACATTGATTCATCAACTGGGGTCATATGGATTACCGTCGTGTTCACTCTGTGTAGGGTACACTTGCTTTAAATGCAGAGAGATGATTATTTTTTTTCTATAACTCTTCTTTTGTCTTTATCAGAAGAAGTACTGTAACGTCATATACATATTGGATGATATGAGGATGTAAAGGACGGAGGATCCCTTTAAGATAGAGTATTTTGACCTGTGCCGTTGTATTTTGTTTTGTTTTCTCCCTTTAACCAAATCTTTGTATGTCTGTCTGTCTGACAAAGCATTTTATGCAATTCATTTTCCTATGCAATTACAAGAATCTCCTTACTTCTAACGGAGTAAAAGTTTCACTGAATATCTGTATTTTCACTTAAGTAAAGTTTTTGAGTACTTATTACATTCCTGACTTCGACAGATTATTCAAAATGCTTTTGGTTATTCATTCTAGTGAAGAGAAGAAACATTTTTGATGCACTTTCTCAACAGTTATTTAATGTTTTTTAATGTGGTCAAGTTATTCTGATCATGATTGCTTTATAGAAAATGCCAGATGTAAATGCCAGATTATATTTTGGGCCTAGATATGGCTTAGGTGAATGTATTGTTTTGCAGTTTTGCTGTCTAACAGACCAACTCAGCCAAACCAAATTTTTATTGGCATAGGGCACTTGCCACTTTACAAGGTTTCACACACAGTTCATTTTATCCCCTATTACATGTGTGTCTCTCAATTTAATCTTAAAACCATAAATATTGAAGTATTGTTTAACTCTGAGTCAAAGAGTATTCTGGTTGTAAAAGTCGCACTGCAGCTAGAACACAGTTGTCTCTCCTCTAGCTACATTCCTGTGAGCTGATCTGGGCAAGGTGAGAGGTCCCTAAAGCCTGTAAGGACGAGTGAAACCATCTGTCCATCCTACACCTCTAGCTAACTGCACCCCAGGGCTGGAGATGTGAGCTGTCTGAAAAAGACCAAAAGCTGGTGAACTGTGTAAAAGTGCAGGTGGGCTCTGTCAGGATTTATACGATATGTGTAATTTATATAATGGTATTTTTCTGGAAATTTGTAGTAGAAATCTAGTAAAACACTTCAGATTATTGTATTTTATAATTTTATTTTTCACCATGAAACATTTTTTTTTTATAAAAGTTTTGTTTTGCTTTTATTGTTAATGTTTCTTTAGTAAGTTTGAAATGTTGAAAGCACTAGAAACCATTGGAATATTACACAATCTTACAGAATGTTACAGAAACATCTAGAATGTTCCCATCATTGCAAAAGCAAAATATCTTTAAAAAAAAAAACATGCAAAATTAGTACAAAAACATATCTGTACTAAACCAATGTTTCAATCTAAAATTTACCTGACCTAAATATTTACCAAATTATTGATGGTGCATGAAAATAAATAGTGCAATAAAAATTACAGAAGAACCATAAAAATCTAATTGAAAACATTTTTGTTACATTGTGTTATTCATGTTACTATTTCCTGTTTTCATATTTAATTTGAAACAACTGAAAGCCCTGGATGCTGGATAAAGTCTGTGTTCAGTCTTACAGTCTCATTTTTATTTAAATTGAATTAAATATGGCTTCTACCTTAAAGTCCATACCAAATGTCAAGCCTAGCTCACCAGGGGTGAGATATTCTTTTACAGGTAATTTTAATGTGAAAAGTGGAACCAAAATGGAGAGCGATGGAGCTTTTTCCTCATTTAAAAAAATGATCTAAAGGCTTGCTTATTCCTTGTGCTTTGGTGCTGCTTGGGTTCATGATAAATGAGCAGACAAAACTGTTTTACATTTGCAAGATCTATCATATCTGAAATCCACTAGCATAACATAGTTTGACGCAGTGAGCTGTACAGGAACAGACAAAAAAAATAAAAAATAAATTCAGCTAAGCTAAGCTCCCACAAGACGGAGCAGACCATGCGCTGAGTACCACAGTTTGCAGCACTGACAGGCTTGCTCAGTCATGACATTAACACTTTTTCTGTCTTGTTCTTCATAAACTTCTGCAGGATCCTTGCACCTTTAACAGTTTAAAGGTAATGCAAATTGTGTTATCATTTACTCACCCTCAGTTACTCCAAACCTGTATGAATTTCTTTATTCTGCTGAGCACAAAAACAAATGCAGAAAAAAGGCAGAAGACAGAAACTCGTACAAGTTTGGAACATGTGTGCCGTACATGTCCTGAAAAGTGAAGTGAAACATGCATTTGCATATTTAAAAAAAGCCTTTGGCATTGACATTAATAAATGAGTATTCAGGCAAATTCTGATATCTCCTTTTCCTTTTCTCCAAATATATATATTTGATTTTTGCACATTTTGAAAAAGAAGTGAAATGTCCAGTGACTTATGAAACAAATGGACGTTACTGTGGCAACATTTTATTATTATTATTATTTGGTTCATGCACATATCACGGCAGTTTTTAAATAAAATATCTGGTGAGTGGAACTAAAATGTGTGTTAAAAAAAATAAAATAAAATAAAAACCTGTGCGGCCATGCAATTTTAACTTGCTTCTACAAGGATTTGAGCTCTTTTGTTGAATGTCATGAGTTGTGTTTTACTCCACTCCTAGCCGTGCAAGTAAAACACTGTACCAGACGAGCTACCAATCAATTTTAATACATCAGAAAGGTCAAAGATATGGATCTGGCTATGTGATGCAAATGAAAAATATATTAGTTGACAAACCATGCACTATGGTATAAGTGTTTTGAAGTCATAACACAGTCTTGTCAAATGATCAATGTGAACTATGTAATGATTATTAACATTCTATGTAATCATAAGTTGGTTGTAGGTGTGCTACCATTAGCATTACTGTCCAAACCAGAGTGACACAGCATCCTTTCTTCAGCCAATGCTGTGAGTTCTGTTTGTCTGACCAAAGCCATGTGGAGGAAAATAAACGTGATTTTATTGAAAACTATTATTTTTGTAATTCCATTTTGGTGCCACTAGCGACGCTGAAATTACATCACCTACACCTTTGCTCTAAACCACTCGACGAGGAGCTCCATGCTTTTCTGTCTGCCTTTGAATCTTCCATGATGTCCGTCTATCAATATTCTTGTAGTCATTAGAGGTTTACTGTTGTCCAGCTATGCTCTTCATCAAAACAACATCAACAATGACCTCTAGCCTGGTCTCTATCCTGAGAGCTACACCACTGATGAAAAGTGAAAAGTCTTCTTGACGTGTGACAAATCTACTGTCAGGACAGCACAGAATCGTCCGTTACACTTATCATCATTTTCCCCAGACGTGGAAGTTGATCAATGAAGGTTTACAGAAGCTGAGACAAGATTCCCAATGCACTGGTTCTGCTGTACTTAATGATGACAGTTTCTAGATGGAGGACTTTGATGCTTGCTCTCGCCAACCAGTCTGGAGTCACAGAATAGTCATATGGGAAAAAAACGGTGAGCAAGGATCATTAAATTTCGGAGACAGGGAAGAGGAAACCTAAGATACGAAGTTGAAGTGTTCCAAACAAAGAGAAAAAAAAGAAGAACCTCGGTCATGTGTACTGTATTGCTTTTGGATATGTTTAGTCACCTTATGTAAATCTTATCAATCTTATCTTGATGACACAATAGTGATGGCATCAATAAACTGCCATAGTATAAAGAAATAAATACTGGGTCAATATTCATTAGAATGGAAAAAAAAGGAAAATAACTGAAAATACATATATTTTATGCGTTTGTTTGAAACTAGAGAGAGCGAGTCCGCGATACCAGGATGACAAAATTAAATAATTGTACACATAATATTGAATTGAGTTTTAATATTGTATTAGCTAACCAAACGGAAAGCTTTCACTGTGAAACCTGTTCCTAGCAAGAGTACAGCGCCGACTTCAGTTACCCGGATGAGCCTGTGTTATCAGCTTTTTCCGGTTGTTATCGAGGGATAACATACCTCGGCATGTCGTGACTGACCAATCAGAATCAAGTATTTCACAGAGCCGTGTAATGAGTAATGTTATAGAATACTAGGTTCAAGGTTTCTTTATTAATACACGAAGGTATATTTGTTGATCAGACAGGTAATTCAGCAATCCATACTTAAAACAATCCATAGAAACATCAACATACTATAAACTTATAACATACATAAATATAAAAGTCATGACAATGTATCTTCACCTCCCCAATGAAAAAGCTCCGCTCTCGTTTGTCTCTCTTTTCGAGGAAAGACGGGCAGCCATCTGCTTCCCACGATTCAGGTCCCGCCGCTGCTGAGGCACGGAGGAGAATGAGCTCGTGGGGATTGCAGGTGGATCTGGCCGATGAGTTTGAAGAGGGGTTTCCCTCTTGCGATCGTCGGCTGTGAACGAGAGTGAGCCGCTGGAGGATGATGTTATTTCATTAACATTGTCTGATCCAGGGGCCAGTGCTCTGCTGGGTTCAGCCCAGCAAAAGCTGGAAATGTCTGAGAAGGGCAAAGAAGCTGAGGCTGAGCCTTCCCAATCCTCCTGCCCTGCGTATGATGAGCTTTTGAAAGTTATGGAGCGAAAGAAAGTGACGTCGCGAGGTCATCTCGATGAACGTTATTTTTTCTGGCCATAACCCTCCAGCTCAGGTGAGCCTTCCTTTCTTCCTTTTTCCATACAGAGATTGAGAAGGAATGAAAGACCTAAGGGATGTGATCCAGATAGGGCTTCAGCGCTTTTGTCCGGATCAGAGTGATACCTCAATATCCACTCATTTCCTTCGGGGGTCTTACATCTGGCCTTATCTTCCCCTTCCTAATTCCCCTGTAACCACCATCTGCTAGATTCAGAAACCGGGTGCTAGACTTGCAGTGTTTCGATATATGTCCAGACGGTACGATAAGCCGGGTTTCGGCTTCATACTTCCTGGATCATGCGGCCAGATCACAGGCTTCTGTGGGAGCCTTCTTGATCATCAGGCCCCCGGCACGGCACTGCAAACATTTCCTGGATGTCCGGGCTGGGATTATGCTTTCAGTCTGCCCTGTCTGGTTTACTGTATCTAGGTCGCCCTGAGGGGCCTCCTGATCACCAGGATATCCCCTCTTGCTGAGGCATCGAGCGGGAAGTATAGGTGGCATTTGCGAGAACCTTCTTGTGTAATGCTGTCTCAGGCAGTGCTCCCCTCACCTTAGAGGGTTGTATTTGAGCTTGCCTCACCCGTTTGGCCCAGTACTTCTGGGTATCTGTGAGCAGATGCTTGGAAAACTCTAAATCCATACTATGGTAAGTGCACGCGTTAAGCTTTGCGTACTTTCTAAAAATCCACATAGCTGGTAAGTGTGCACGTTATGCTTTGCCCACTTTCTAAAATCCACATAAGTGGTAAGTGTGCACTTTATGCTTTGCCCACTTTTCTGGAATCCTGTATAGTAAGGGTTACACGTTATT
>NW_015506767.1:24324-32773 GCF_001515645.1 Sinocyclocheilus grahami
ACTTCCGGGTATCTGTGAGCAGATGCTTGGAAATCTCTAAATCCATACTATGTTAAGTGCACAGGTTAAGCTTTGCACACTTTCTAAAAATCCACATAAGTGGTAAGTGTGCACGTAATGCTTTGCGCACTTTCTAAAATCCACATAGCTGGTAAGTGTGCACGTTATGCTTTGCCCACTTTCTAAAATCCACATAAGTGGTAAGTGTGCACTTTATGCTTTGCCCACTTTTCTGGAATCCTGTATAGTAAGGGTTACACGTTATTAACCTTGTTCCCTTTCTTTGAGTTGGTTTAGACCCTGGTACCTTGGGCTCCTCTCATCTAGTGTGTCTCTTTCGACACACTCTTGAACCATCGCTCCCCTCACCATTGAGGGTTATTGTGAGCATGGTGCTTTCTTTCGAGCATTTAATTCTCTCTGAGGAGTTGGATTCCTTGCTCCATGGGCTGTTCTCATGGTAGTGTTGAGCAGTGCTCCCCTTTTATCAAAGGGTTACCTGGAATGAGCACACTATTCCTCTGAATTTGGAGTTCTGCTCTCATGAGAAGTTGAGTTCTCTGTTTTCCAGAGCACCTGGAACCAGCAGCATCAGGTGAATTAGGCCCTTCCTCTGCCTCTCTAATGCGCTGAGTGTTTGGCTAGCTTGCAGTAAACAAATAAAGCTGTACGTTTGAGTGCTGGGAGATGGACTATCAGAGCTGACAGATGACACCAAAGAGCTTACACAAGAAAATAAAAACAGTTTCTTTATACCTCATTATTCTCTCAAGATTGAATGTGAACAGTGCCTTGGCAAGTGTTATTTCCAGGCTGTCTGTCTTTCGTGGCATGATTATAGACTGATGTCTGACTCATTCGAAGAGAAAAAAGTTCTCTGTTTCAACACTTCAACAGGTAGAACTCACAGCACCCAGCAAATGAGAACACACTGAGAGTTTATGAACCTGACCGCCACAGTTTGTCCGAATACAAGATGCCACATTAGAGCCAAAGTGACTTTTAAGAACCTGACACCTGGGTGCTACATTATGCTAATAAGGAGTTTAGTTTGGATTTGGTCATGTCACTTCTCTTGACAACCACAAAATATATGCCCCTCCCAAAAACCCTGTGGGATTTCAAAGTGGTTTTGCATGAAATGACAAACATACAGTCATTACATAATGACCGCAAGTCATAAATGTCACTAAACCCTATTTTCATCTCAGCTCTCCTAAAAATTTGGGTTTAACTGTCAACAGTTAAAAATCTGTGATTATGTGATGCCTCTTTACATATGCCTTTCCTGATGTACATTTTTTAAAGTATCATCCTTTCATCTAGTTAGTGTCAGATCATGTCATTGGTAATATATGGCAGCAATGTTTCTCATGGAGAGACGCTGTCACAGATCTTTCATAAACGATGCACTGTTCTATTTGACAAACTGATGCATTTTTCATTTATGAAAAAAATTCAAGCAAGATTCAAGCACCCAATCTCTTGCACTCGGGCATTTTTTCAGCTTATGCCATTTTCGTGTTCCAGGGGTTGATTTTTTTTGTAAAACTGATAGATCACCTCAAAACTGGCTTAAAAATGTCAAATGCATTTTATTTTGTTTTATTTTTATTGTTTTGTGTGTTAGTTTGTTTTCTCTTGTCACAAAGCCAGCATTTTAATCTTAAAATCTGGCAATCCAAGTATCAGTATTACAGTTTTTCTCAGTTGCTTTGGTACATTTCTTGAATCATTATTAATATTTGCAAACCAGTATGTGCATTTCTCTAAACAATTCGTACAAACAGAACCACACAATGGATTACCTGCAAAAGCCTGTAACTTGCTCAAAATCCTTAGTTCATCACTCAAAAGTATTTTTGTTAATGAACATATCAGTGCCATCAGAATGACAAGTCCTTGCGTCATTGATCACGAACAAAATGCTTAGGCCTGTTGTCAATGTAACAGTGTACTCTTACAGTATTTCCTGATGCAAACTATGGCCAGTGTTGGGGAGTAACTAGTTACATGTAACAGAATTACGTAATTTAATTACAAAATAAATGTAACTGTAATCTGCTACAGTTACTGAGAAAAATGTGTAATGAAATTACAGTTACATAGGAAAATGTTAACAATTACAAATGGGGTTCCATCGGAATATTTCTTTGAAAAACCTAGGATATGTTGAGTAATATTAATTTGCTGCTTTGCCTGTTTTTGATATGCACGATTCCTGCTACCATTTAAAGGCTGTTTAGTAAAGCGATGCTATTCATGCCAAGTGATAAAAATGCGATCCAGTGCTGGGAAAAAAAAAAATCATCCAGAAATCAGAAAAGGGCGCAAATATAACAGTGCAAAATATGTTTGCCAGGCAACTATTAAAATGCTATCAACATTTTAATGTCGAACCTCAGGATGCACCTGCAGGTATGTAACCAACAGTTAACTGTAAGCAGTTTTGAGGTGGCTGTGCTTTAAAATAATCTTAAATCAAGTCATGAAGAATTTGGAAAGTCTGACAGTAATCAGCATTGAGTACTACTGTGAGGTTCAGCCTGCCTTGTTTAAGTGTTTGAAAACGATTAACAGATAAAAACATTTGTTAGAAATTTAGAAAAGTAATCAGAAAGTCATCAAATGCAGTAAGTTACATTACTTTAATACATTACACTACTTATTACAATTTAAATTGAGTAACTTTTTATAACATAGATTGAAAATGCACCAATGTGTGATATATCAATAGTACAGATGTACACATTACTGTTCCTGTGGCGCAGTGGTAGAGCATTGCGTTAGCAGCACAAAAGGTCATGGGTTAAATTCCCAAGGAACACACATACTAGTAAAAAAATGTATAGCCTGAATGCACTGTAAGGTGCTTTGGATAAAAGCGTCTGCTAAATGCATAAATTATTATTATTATTACTGTATCTGGGATATATAGACTCTATATATACGTATGTGTGTGTGTATCTGTATAAAGTATATTTACTAAATTAATTATGTAAGTGAACAACTGCAATATGAAGCATTACAGTACTGTAATATGTAGCATTACAGTAAGTATACATAATTACAGTACAGTGCACATTATTTGATTACATTACCTCTACTGTCAACAAATGTTTGAATGATTGAGGACACGGTTGCTGGTCTTTCATTATTCTGCAATTCTGAGGTCATGATTGAGAACAAGGTCTACAATAGTGGCTCTTTTTTCATCGGAAACATGGCGACATCCTTGGCCTCTTCTACTTCTTTGTCTGCCTCCCTACCCTTTTAGAGAACTGGTTGATCTAACGTCTTACATTCCCCATCATTAGTAAAATTCAAGATTCACCTGCACAATTCATCAATTCAGCATTTACAAAAAAGTCTAATAGAAATGTATGGGAAATATGCTTGACAGATTATAACAATTAGCTCAACTCAACTATTTAGCATTAAATGACTTAAGCAATGACCTAATCTCTTGATGTGTTGAGGGGTAAGACTATTCAACAGAGAACACATCTAATATATTTTGATCAATATGATATAAGCTGAAAAAAAGTCATCTTAAACAATAAACAAGCAGTGTTGTAATACTCGAGTCGGGATAAGACCGAACTCAGACTCAAGTCCATGTTTGAGACCATATTTTCAGGACCACTTGGACTTAGCCAGGACTCTGACTCAAATAAGCTGGTCTCTACTATGTACAGTACTGCTTGTTTATCAAAAAGTCAACCATGCCAATGTAAATCATTCTTGAGATATGCGAGTTTTTCCTGCATTACTTTTTTTTTTTTACTTCCACCCAAGTGAAATTTCAGACTGCTGAATAAATGTGCTGGAGCGATTGTGTCATTCCACGGGAGAAAATGAGCAATGGAGACAACATAAATGAGTTCGCTTATGCACTTTTCCTCACACCAATTCTTCAAAAGAAAGTGGTAAAAAGGGTCAGAACACTTAACTCATATTTCACTGTAATTTGGAGAACGCACACCTGAGTTAAAACTGTGAAAAATGTATTGTCTTCTCTTCCCTGACAACAACAATCTGTGTTCTGCACTGTGAACCACACTTTCAGTAAACAGAAAAATAAAATCCAGTGAGCCAGTGTTTTTTTGCATCAATATTATAAAGAATGGTGATATGATAAGATAAATTACAGAGACCTTGTGAAAAGGTTTTTTGGTGCTGATAAAAACAGATGAGTGAAGTGTTCATCTGCAGGCTGTGACCTCTGTCAAAACAACAACAACAAACAAACAAACAAACAAAGCTAAATGGCACTTGTGAGCAGAATATTTTTACTGTACGTCATTCCCAATCAGATTCCAGCTTAAAACATTTTTTAAGAGTCTGCCATTTTATTTTAAAACATGGTCAAATGTAAGTCTTGCCACAAAATGCTAATACATGCAAGACATAATTTGAGATGTGGTGGAAATGACACATTATAATTGTAATGTGCAAAATGAGAAAAAGTACAACACAAATCTACATAAAATAATAAAATATACCATAACTTTTTTTTTTTAAATGAGAAACACATGAGATTTTAAAAGTGGCATTTTCAAACTCTGGTTCCTAATGTGAATGCTGAGGGTTGGCCTCACAAACAAGCGCTCTGTAGTTATAATACTGCACAATAATTAGCACAAACCAATCTTAGTAATTGCCATTATTAGATGTGACTGGTGGGAATGCTTTTGTATTAGGCTGCCACACACCAAACAATTAATTTCCCTTTACGATGAGAAATTTTTCATTATCTCATGCGAGCGTTCAACTGAAGAGGTGGCACTGGCGAGAGCACGGTAATCACTCAGTAGCGCTCTGCTTCTCAAGGTTCCAGAGGGGAGTGGCGGACATGTGGGGGAACAGATCAAGGCCATCGGGGTCCAGGGCTGTTGGGAGCATTGTGTTTATCTGTGTAAGAAGCCTGTTGCTTGGAAACCTGGGAAAGAGGTTTATTTTTAGTCCACTCAAAGCATATGAATGGTTTTTGCAGTGGGGGTCTGTTAAAAAACCCCCCAAAAAACAAGAAATAAGAAAATATCAGCATCCGGAGCCAATCTTGCTTTCAGCAGCTCCCTACAAAGCTGCAAGTGTGTATAGAGGGCTCTTAAAATGAAATGTACAATGAATGAATCCATGAGTTGTTCGTTTACAACCCATGATTGTTTTTTTTATTACATTTTGGCATATAACTAATGCTATATGTGAAGAATTCACATACAGAGACTTCAAATTGTGCATATTGTTGAGGAGAGGTGCGGTTTTTGTTTAAGACCAATTGGACTTGAAAACAGGAAAAATCAAATAGGTTTACAAAGAAGAAGGGAATCATAGATAAAAACCAGAATATCATAGATACTTGGGGCCTTTAAGCAACCATCCTGGACACACAGTTGTAAACTAAACTAAGATTACTGGAGAATATTTTAAAAGAAAATACCATTTCGGTCATTGTACTTCAAAATGTCATATTTAATTTAAGGTGTTACTCACCAATTCTTTGTAATTATTTGTGCAGTATTAGCACCAAACCAAATCTCTAGACCAGTGTTTCCCAACCGGGGTGCCGTCTGTCGAGACGTGTGATGCTCTGTGTATTATCCCGCTCTATGCGTGTGTGCTCAGCTCAGTCGTCAGCGCTCCACACATATACCGTTCATGCTCATCGGAACAGCAAAGTCCACTCAAAAATTGAGCCGACAGGAAACATCTATGTAATACAGTATTGTTTCTGTCTGCAACAGCCCTACTGTGTTGTAACATGGTGTGGTATATGGGCAACTCTGGTAACGCTGCCCTCTCATCCATTGATCTGCTAATCGCTATGTTATGTTCACGTGTTCTGATAATAATAGCTTTCTAGGACTAAACATAATTTGGATAATTGGCATAAAAAAAAATATATCCTAAATCTCTTAATAGCCCTACTGTTAGACCTACCTGAAAAACTAAAAAGCAATTTATTTCATTTGTAAGCCTATCGTTATTTTTTATTTGTGCTATCATTAGTAATGTCTTTATTTGTTCTTATTTTATTACTGACTGCTTATTGAACATGCTTTTTAGAGTGACATTTAACTTGGAAACTGCCGGTAAACATTAGGGCTGCGTTTTGCCACAAATTTCACAATTCCATTCGATTATCAGGTAGAGGACATTGGAAAAAAAAATCTCTCAACTAATGCTGTAAAATATACCAGAGAGTCAATAATGTGGAAGGTTGAAATTTGCTGATTTGTCTCCAAACACTTAAAATATACTCAGTAAATTTTTTTTTATATTAAAGTTATAATACTAACTTTAACTTTAACTTACATAATTATATTTCTATTCCAATTCGTTTTTTTTGTTTTTAAATATAATGGTGGTTGTAACAAAAACTTGACGGATTTATAGTCCACTCAAAAATTGAGCCGACAGGAAACATCTATGTAATACAGTATTGTTTCTGTCTGCAACAGCCCTACTGTGTTGTAACATGGTGTGGTATATGGGCAACTCTGGTAACGCTGCCCTCTCATCCATTGATCTGCTAACCGCTATGTTATGTTCACGTGTTCTGATAATAATAGCTTTCTAGGACTAAACATAATTTGGATAATTGGCATAAAAAAAATATATCCTAAATCTCTTAATAGCCCTACTGTTAGACCTACCTGAAAAACTAAAAAGCAATTTATTTCATTTGTAAGCCTATCGTTATTTTTTATTTGTGCTATCATTAGTAATGTCTTTATTTGTTCTTATTTTATTACTGACTGCTTATTGAACATGCTTTTTAGAGTGACATTTCACTTGGAAACTGCCGGTAAACATTAGGGCTGCGTTTTGCCACAAATTTCACAATTCCATTCGATTATCAGGTAGAGGACATTGGAAAAAAAAATCTCTCAACTAATGCTGTAAAATATACCAGAGAGTCAATAATGTGGAAGGTTGAAATTTGCTGATTTGTATCCAAACACTTAAAATATACTCAGTAAAAAATTTTTTATATTAAAGTTATAATACTAACTTTAACTTTAACTTACATAATTATATTTCTATTCCAATTCGTTTTTTTTGTTTTTAAATATAATGGTGGTTGTAACAAAAACTTGACGGATTTATAAAAAACATATATTAAATATTAAAGAACAGTAAAAAAATAATAATGAATATGTCATATGATACATATTTAGCAAAATGCTCCTCTCTGGAGTTAATTTTTCTAGCTGACTAATGAGTTCATGGTCACCGAATATGTTTTTCTGTGGTAAATGTGATGTTACGTGACATTGCTTACAAGCTATTGTCGTCTTTCCGCGTTTGAAACACTGGCTGAGCATTTACATGAGACAGGATACGGATTTCGGTAAGTTGTACTCTTTCTTTTAACAAACATTCGGATGTTCATTCATGTTTATTTCATGCTGTAACTGAAAAAGCGGAGTAGATGATCAGTTTTCGCTGCCACTTCTAACCAGTGGTGGAAAGAGTACTGAAAAAATATACTCAAGTAAAAGTACCATTACCTTCCAAAAAATGTAGTGTGAGTAGAGTAAAAGTACTTTTCCAAACTACTTGAGTAAGAGTAAAAGAGTAGCCTATTTAAAAGTACGCATGAGTATTGAGTAGTGAGTATTGAGCTGTGGATTCTACCCCCTCATAATAAACGTTGTACACCGCAATTTATACATTTTAAAAACGTTGTACATTCTGTAATTCACATTATCTTGTTTGTCATAAAGAATGAAGAATGTCTATCATCCAGCAGTTTTAATTTTGACTGCCAACTATTTAAAATACATCAAAACAGCACGGAAACAGTATTCAGTTGAAGAAAAGATTAAAGTTATTCTCAGTACAATCATCCCCATTTAAATCATAAAGTTTGAAAAAATTGATTTAAAATCATGTTCCATTAGAACACTATTAGAAACTCATAGTTTAGCATCACACACCACTATATGGGTTAAAATGAGAGCCCATTTCTCTCCAAAGAGGTGCCAATTTTAGCATTTTGCAATAAAGAAATAAGAATAACTAAACTTGATAATTTATGTTACAATTTTAACATAAATGCACATTGTTCTAGAAGGATGGCATCATGCCATACCTTTTACACATTTGCTCAAATTGTTTTGCTGATGATACAATTTGTAAGGAAAAATGCATTAAATAGCGAGGCATTTCTGGGGAAACTTTTTCAAAGGAAAACACACACACACACACACACACACACGCATGTCTCTTTGCTGAGCCGGGGCAGTCTCGGTGAATCAGCAGCATCCACAGCTGAATGGAACAAAAAGTGTTGAACTTGAAAATTGTTTATGCGTGAGTGCACTTGCTAAATGAAGGCAGATTGTATAAAATGGATTAAAAATAAATAAATTTAAAAAAAAGTTTATTAACAAGCTGCAGTTTTATTACATCACGTGCTGGCACAGATGCAGTATATTAA
>NW_015506767.1:32796-56890 GCF_001515645.1 Sinocyclocheilus grahami
CTCACACCAAATTTCAGGCCGTGTAGATAGGCAAGCATACTGTATATACAAATCATTTAGTAAGCAGAAAACCAAAATTTACCTTAACATTAGCTTAACAAGTTAGAGGAAGATGCGACTGAATTGATGGTTGAAGAATGTGCTTCCAGCAGCCATGATAAACAGTTGGCGGTTAAAGTTTTCTATGCACAATTTGATTTGAGAAAGTAACGAGACCTATTACTATCTCTCTATCCAATCACGTTGATGGATAAATGCAAAACTAAAATAAGCATGTAACGACCACAAACGGAGGAAAATAGCAGAGTAAAAGTACCGATACATCACTTAAAATGTACTCAAGTAAAAGTAAAAGTACACCATTTTTAAACTACTCAAAAAAGTACAATTACTGATAAAAACTACTTAATTACTGTAATGTGAGTATTTGTAATTCGTTACTTCACACCCCTGCTTCTAACCGAGGCGCTACAGCGATCTGTCACTCCACATTACAACGCCAAAACGGCATTTAATATTTGAAAATTGTAATAAAATGGACAGAATTTGAAATCTGAGACTTTGTTTCATGAATATCAAAAGTAACAAATCACAAAGCTTGTTGCAATTTATTGGATGGGAGGCACGCTACAATGTTCCGTTCATTATCTGAGGGGTAGGCAAGTTCGGTCCTAGAGAGCCGCAGTCCTGCAGAGTTCAGCTCCAACCCTGAAAACAAAACTCACCTGCCTATAGCCTTAGTAATCCTGAAGACATTGATTAGCTTGTTCAGGTGTGTTTGATTAGGGTTGGCGCTGAACTCTGCAGGACTGCGGCTCTCTAGGACCTAACTTGCCTACCCCTGGGCTAGACTAATCGATTCTTGGGATTTATGAATCGATATTGTTTCATAAAAATGAGAATCGATTAAAATTGAGAAAATTATATTTTTTACCCAGTCCTACTAAACATGCAAGAAGCAATGTAATATAGTTTTAGAAAAATGCGGCCATAGGAATATATGTTTCATTAGCCTGGTTAACTATACCAATACCTCTACCACAATACTGTCGTTATATAAATTGCTCTTTTGTTTGAAAGAGGTAGCGAAATACATGTTTGAAAGTCATAAAAAATATGAAAAAATCCTATCATTATTTTATGTACGGTATTTAGTCACAAATTAATTCATTAATGAAAGCCATCATTGTGAAATCTGCTTGCCTGAAGTGCCAATATGTGTGTGGATTTCACACAGGTTGTTTTTCCTTGCTATAAATAAACATTATTCGCCCTCTGCTGATTTTTCCTTTATTTATTTTTTTCATAATCTTTTGAATAGCTAACAGCCTGGCACCTTTATGAGTTTAGGGTTGATTAGGCATGTAAGAATCTCTTGTTTGAATGAATGTCCGTCATTCAATCAGCCCCCACGAGACGAAAACACTACAATCCCATGCTTTGCATCTTATCTCCCACATCATAATGACTCTCTATTCTGCTCTCCCCCTCACTCAGAGACCTCATTAGCACACTATTCCTTACAAAAACACTCCCGAGAACATCAGTGAAAGAACAGGTCGACACAGGAGAGACTCGATACAGATTAGCTTTTACTGGTGTTGTGGACAGAAACAAACTGAAGCGTCTCTGATAGGTTTTCTGCATCGAGCAAGCAGAGATTTGGTTTTTGGAATGGAACACTTTACTGTACAGTATTCACTGTTTATAGTACATGACACACTATGCAACAATAGTATGCTACACTGCTGCCATGTGACCTCACTTCATTGCACATTTATATTAGCAAGTTAAATAGTAATTTCTCTTTTTAAATTCAGTTCTGTATATACAGTGCATGTCTCAGTTTTTGGCAGTCCACTAAACCAGAGGTGGGGGCAAGTCACACATGTTCAAGTCTCAAGCAAGTCTCAAGTCACAGTACAAACAAATCAAGCAAGTCAAGTCAAGTCAGTGGCTCACCTCAAGCAAGTCAAGTCGAGTCCTGCTAAGGATCAAGTCAAGTCAAGTCAAGTCACAGTATCAAACAGGAAATAATACTGCTTTGCCACACAAAATTATCAATTTTTCCTCAGAAATGAACTTTCTTAATTATACATTTTAAATAATAATGTTTTAAATATAAAATTTTGAATATAGGCAAATTACTACTTTGTATACCGATAAGTCTGTAATTGAGAAAATATTGATAAAAACACAAGATAAAAATATGTATCTCATATTTATGTTATATTAAGTTTGACCATCCTTGGAGACACAGCTACTATTTAACAGATGTTTGAAAACAATTTTGCACTAAATATTTCCAGCGAACACTGGGATTCAGTCTGGGAGCACGCTAAAGAATGTCAGTGTGTAACAAAACATGCTATTCAATTTAAAATAATATGCTGACTACAAATCACCCCTTATATCAGAAATAAAATGGATCGGAAATTTTCATCGGATATAGGCACCCTATTTGGACTGTTTCTTTCACTTTGCATGATTGCCTACATCGTTCTTGAAAACTATTGTCATGGCTTAAAACAAGAAGCCTATTGCTGTTAATGTTTATATATCTTCCCCTGTAACTTATCGATTTCTTTGATTTGATCTTAATAAGAACTAAACTGACAGCTGTGCATTTAAGGTCTGCCTAAGCTTTTTGTTTTGTTTTGTTTTCTGTTTGTTCTGTTGGAACTTAAAATATTAATAAAAATTATAATAAAAACGGAATATAGAAATATGAAATTAAATGATAAGCCTACTCTATGACATTAATGCCGCCAGTAAGTGGTGGCAAA
Source organism: Sinocyclocheilus grahami (assembly GCF_001515645.1). Classification (NCBI taxonomy): domain Eukaryota; kingdom Metazoa; phylum Chordata; class Actinopteri; order Cypriniformes; family Cyprinidae; genus Sinocyclocheilus; species Sinocyclocheilus grahami. Next base: position 35,583 of record NW_015506767.1, read on the forward strand.
TCACTGCTTTATCACAGAAGCGTTCATTGAACTGATTCATTCAAAACAGTTGATTTGTTCATGAACAAGCAAGAATGGGCCACTGAATAATTCAACCGATTCGTTCAAATCCCTGGATCCGTTCAGTATTCAATGTGTTGCTTAGAGACGCGCGTAACTCTTTAGCTGTGGGCTAAATGTAACTGTTGGCAGCCGCGCTGAAAGTATTACTAAATATCGTATGTTATAAATATAAAAATTCATACTAGGGCCATTTTGACAACATATCTTGGATTTTGTTTCACTAATCGATGAAACACTGTGGTTTTAAACTAACGAAAAAAGCTTACATACCTTTCCTTTTTGAAGTGGTGACGTCCTGGCTTTGTAAATGCATACAACAAATGCATACAGTTTTGAAGTGTTTATCCAAATATCTCGGGATATTCTCTTGCTCCCTGTTTTTGGCGCGCTGTGTTCCTGTGCTCGTGCAGTTTAATGAACTGCGCAGACTCGGATCACATCTGCCGCTGGTTCAGTGGTTTGCGTTTTGTTTACCTAATTATATCTCTATGATTTATAATAATAATTAGAGTTGTTATAAAGTCAAGTCCTGCCGAGTCATGAAGGTCAAGTCAAGTCTCAAGTCACTGGATCTCAAGTCCAAGTCAAGTCAAGTCATTTTCTTTATTTAGTCAAGCAAGTCACAAGTCCTTAAATGTGCGACTCGAGTCAGACTCGAGTCAAGTCATGTGACTTGAATCCTCCACCTCTGCACTCAACTAATAGATAATCTGACTCATCACATTGGCATGAAAGGTCATGTTAAGTGCATTGTGGCATATACGATTTCTTTGAAGTGTGCTCTGTTGAATACTACTGTTTTTTTCTAAATGTAATGGCTCATTTGGGTAGCCTATGCGTACAGAATATGTGCATACTGTGTACACTTTACCTGCTGTATACTGCATCAATGATGCTGTAGCGAATCAGCTCATGAGGAAATATGAATAATTAACCATGCTATTACCTAGAAAGCTTTTTGTGGTTGAGGTTTTGTCTGTTACAATGGACAGCAAGAATAAAAATAGGCTATCTAAGAGTTTCATTATTACATCTAATAATGCTTAACTGATTATTAGCTGCTGCACATTTAAATAGTTTATAATGACAAATATATTATCATACTTGTATATGAAAGTACAAAAAGGAACTATGGTCGCAAGTTCCGTCTTTACCAATAGAGTTCAATGGAATAAACCACCATAGTTAGCTAACAATGCTTTTGGGAAATGCAGCCCTGGACATCTAATACAATCATCCTGGGAGGAAAAATCTGACTTCTAAATTTGATCGTCATTTCCACAGCCATTTATGCAAGTGAAACCTGGAAATCATCAGAAAGCATCACCAAACGTCTAAACCTCTTCCAACAATGATGTTTTCAACAAATACTAACAAAGAAATACAGAGAATAACTGCTACTGGCCCTTTGGCAGATATCGCCACTGAGTGCCATTTTCATTTCACGGGCCATATACTTCACCTACCTCAGGAACGATTACCAAAGATGGCCATGTTGTGGACGCCTCTCCATGGGAAGCAGAAGCAAGGACGCCCGAGACAAACATGGTGGCGTACATTCATCAAAGACCTAGGGCTGGGAAAAATATTGTTTCCTCGATATTAATCGATTCTCATTTTTACGAAATGATATTGATTCTTAAATCCCAAGAATCAATTAATCTAGCCTGTGTTTTCAGTTGTCAAACAGAATATTGTAGCGCACCTCCCATCCAATATCGTAATAAGTTTTGTGCTTTGTTACTTTTGATAATTCTGTCCATTTTATTGCAATATTCAAACAGTAAATGCCATTTTGGCGCTGTTTAATGTGGACAGATCGCTGTAGCACCACAGCGGCAGCACGAAGCGCATGTGAACTGAACTTCTCCTTCGATTTAATACCAGTTTCAGCACGAAATAAACATGAATAAATATCAAAAGGTATGTTAAAAGAAAGGGTACAACGTACCGAAATCCATACCTGTCTCGTGCAATAACTCAATTAGTTTCAAACACAAAAAGACATCAATATAAGAACTTGTAAACAATGTCATGTAACGTTACATTTACCTTAGTAAAACATATTCGGTGACCATAAACTGGTTAGGTAAAAAAAAAAGAACTCTAGAGAGGAGCATTTTGCTAAATATATGTACCATATAACATTTTCATTATAATTTTTACTGTTCTTAAATGTTTAATTTATGTCTGAATAAATCAGTCAAGTTATGACAGCCACAATGTGAATGTTTACATTTCAAAAAACGAAGTAGAAATATATTTATGTAATTGTAACTTTATTATTATAAAAACTTCATTGAGTGCAATTTAAGCGTTTGAATACAAATCAGTTAATTTTAACCGTCAATATTATAGTAATGTAGTACCAACTGACTCTCATGTATATTTTACAGTGTTAGTTGAGAGATTTATTTTTTCCTTGAGAAAATTTGCCATGTACTGTACCTGATATATATCCAAAATAATCAATATCGATTCGAATCGGAAATCGAATCAAATCGAATTGCAAGCTTGTGAATCCGAATCGAAGCAATTCATGAAATTTGTGTCAAAACCCAGGCCTACAAAGACCTACGCACCGTTGATCTATCATGGGATGAATCCGAAACCGTTGCGATCGACCAAGCCTGCTGGAGATTGCTTGGTGCCGAATGCACCACACAGCGCAGGCAGAACTAAGTCTAAGTAAACAAAAAGATGAACAGGTTATCAAATTGATTTTTCTTTGTGCACTGTGTACTTTTTTTCTGACAGTGTGGTTTGAACATCATTAAAAAACCAAAAGGCTGTTGTTGAGTATTTTTTGAAGCCAGTAGTTGACAGCAATGCAGACCCTTCATAGTGTCAGGCACAGGTGACAGAATAATAGGTTTTGTTAACAACACTGACAACCACACAGTGCAAGAGCAAGCACACGGTATGCCCTCTATTCAGCCCAACTCCCCCAGAAGCACATAAGACCCCAAGAGTAAAATTGTTAGTCACCTAAAGCGTAATGGAACATCCATTCTTGCTCTTTTTACTCCCAATCCGAACACACAGTATGCTGCCCCAGTGACTTTCCTCCAAATGCAGGGGGTTAGACGTCAGTATTGGCTCTCCGATGGCAGTCCGCCAGCACTCTCCAAAGACAGCACCTGTTATAGCTCTGAACATGCAATTAAATCCTAACCTGAGCAGCTTGGTATTGAGCGCTGGGATGGAGCCAGCATTCGGACTGAAGCTGTGAAGGAGAGGCAGGCTTCTTTCTGTGAACTCATCCGCCGGCTAATCCCAAGTTAACAAACTGCCGTGGCTGGATTCCCAGGCAAAATGTGAATGTCACTGTGAGGTCAGGGAGCGTTAACTCAACCACAAGGAGAAAAGCAGAATCTTCTCTTTCATTCTGGGCAGGATCGTATAGAAGAGTGTGCCTTAAATGTCTTACAAAACACGGAAGAAAGTCTGACATCTTCATGTCTACATATTTATTTGGCAAATAGCCGTGTAATAAACTGGATAATGTAGCCTACAGTCAGCTGATCATTATAGCAATATAAACCCTTTCAGTGTGACAAGACCATTGCATTTCGCATTGGGGTGCTGATCAGGACTCATATTGCGAATATGACTGTCTGATTGTACATTAACATTTGTCTATGTTAATGTCTAATTTAAGTCTTGAATTATAGTTTTATGGACTATTTTTATGATACTTTAATGTTTCATAGAACAAAGAAAGTAATATGGGTTAGGAACACCATTAGAGTAAAGAAATTATGACCGATTTTACTTACATTTTTGGGTGAACCATCTCGTTCTGGTGTACGAGCTGTAATTTTTAATAAATGTAAATATTTGTAAACTACAAGTTCATTAACACTGCGGTTTGCTATTGGCCGTTTGTCTCACATGAAAACATGGGTGGATCAAGAAGCGGTCTGGCATCAACCTGCCTCCACTCGGCAATGAATCCCTCTCCACATTAATTTTCAGCATGGCTTCTGTATATGAGTGCCACACTTCATTAAACATTCTCACCTCTGTCTCTCTTTGCCCCTCCAACTATTCAAATGGGAACTTAAATTAATCATCACTCATCCAGTTTTGGATGGAGGTGGGGGTGACAGCGTATGGGGCACAGTATATAACGTATTGCCAAAGAAAAGAGGATGGGAGGACCGCATTTCCTCATCTTGTCAGTTTAGCACACACCTGTAATAGATGGAGCTCTCTCATGCAGATCTTACAGGCCCAGATGCCTGTTAAATGCCAATGGTGCTGGTACACTGGACAGATTTGCCTTTTGGAAAGTGTTCTCTGCAGTGCTGTGTAAGTGTATATGTATGTTTGTGTATATGTTCCCCCTCCTTATCATCACTTCACCTTAGCATGGTAAAGACACAGCAGAGATACCCTGCATTTTTTCACTGCAAAAGTAAATGTGTGAATCTCACAAAGAAATAATAGAACTGTATCGTAGAACTGTACATTTCTGCCATATAGACATTACTTTGACACACTTTACTTTGTAAAGCTGCTTTGAAATGATATGTTTCATGAAAAGCACTAAACAACTAAAGGTGAAAAATGGTCATCTTTCACTCCGAAAAAAAGTATGCTTGTGCTCAGGTTTGACTTTGATTATTTAGTTGCATCAATACTTTAAAAGTTAAATGTCCAGTGAGTGGCGTTATAAAGGTTAATGCTCTGTTGTATTTGAAAATAATGTACCACCTACACTAAATCCTACCCTAAACCAAACAGTTTTAACAAAAGCAACTGAGACAAGAAAATGCATTTGCTGAAGCAACCATATACCATTTTAGCTTGCTTCCACAACATTGTGAGGTCTTTTCTCATTGTTTTGTGAAAAATCTCTATAATGAGATTCAGACATTTTCACATTGTAGTAATGAATATGAGAGAAAATAAGAAAGTGGAGTTTCAATTTCCTTTTTTGTCCAAAAAAAAAAAAAATATCACAGTGTCCTACAAAATAGGCTTCTGTTCAATTTTTGTAGACAGATGTATCTTTTTTTAATTTGTTTTTATTTTTAAGTGAGATCTGACCTGGCCATATCTTGAGTTTTATTCAGCCATTTATTCTGAATGTTGTGATAAGCTGCGTTCTTGAAATGAGCTGAGGAGGATGGCTTATTAGGCTTCTGTTTTTATTCAATATTGCTGCCACAGGTTTAGATCAGACAGCATAGACAATGAATGAGCAACCTCAAGTTGTCTTTCAGTCAATGTTTAACCTTGCACAGCCATTCTAAGGAATGTTCAATGGCATACTGGAGGTCGGCACATCATCACAAGTGTAATGTTGGCCCCAGATTTAATGAGATTGTGGCACACTGTCTGTCTCAGAAAACAAAGCAAAAATCAAATTTCTTGTTCATTTTGTGTCTTGGCATATTGATTTTCTTGCTACATGTTTCCTGTTTCCTGTCCGAGAGAAGAGCTTACGGCTACACGTACCGCAATTAAATGAAAACATGTACTAACATATACAATTTTTATCTAGACCAAAATTTATATTGTTATATTGACAAGCAGTATTTTCTTGCTCTTTTGAAATAAAACTTTAATTTCACATGCTACAACATTCTTAATGTAAAGCTCCATCTCTACTTTGTCTAGACCAGGGGTTTTTAAACATTTTGACGCCAAGGAGACTCATATATGATATAGGCTACATATAGGCTGTTATATATTTTTTATGTTCTCTCATGCAAACGCTAGTTAGCTGTCGGCTGTAATCTGTCTAGTGTGTTCTAGTGCAAAAATTTGCTTTGCCTCAACACAGGCGATGCAAGGCAATGCCACAGTCGGCTTTCCTCAGTGCTAGTTCTTTGGCATTGTTATGGTGTGTCCCTACCCTTACAGACATAATTTGCATATACGTAGGTGTCAAAAAGGTGCAGTATTCCAACCTATTCCACTCTCTGAGAGAAGGCGGAGTAGGTTATGTAAAACTAAATTATGACTTTTTAGAGAAAGAATCCTTTACTTGCATTATAAATAGACTTAATGCTTAAAAGGTATACAATGGCACCAGACTGCAATGTGCTAACCAACTGATTCGAGGCCATGGAGCTCACTGGGTGGGAAGGAAGGTTATGCAGTTTTAGTACAAATTTAACAGTTTAATATCTATTAGATTCTCATTTACAATGCAGTAGTTTATGATCACTGAAAAAGAATGCTCTGGGCCAAAACAGCTGCAAAACCCCCATGTTTCAATTAACAACTAATTTATGGAATTAAAAGATTATAGAGCACTGCATTCTGTGTTTCTAACTCTAAAGCAAACAGACATGCAACATTCCATTATCCTTCCAGGACACTGAAATTGTCACAGTAGTAATATCTGCTTTCCAAAGCCAGAGAAAAAGTATTTGATTTAAGACGGAGGAAAGCTTTTTCAGCAGAGGAGAGATTAGTTTATTTTGCAAGGAAAAGTCATTGGAGAAAATTTAAATAGTTGAACCAATGTAGCACATGATATTTCAGTGTGAAAACCTGCATCATCTACAATCTAGTGTTAAACATGCATGAGATAGTGCTGTGCTATATTTAAATTGATTCCTATATTGATTGGCTAACGACTTAGCAGGGGCACTATTCATTTTGCATGCAAAGTTGTTGAATACTTTATAGGCACTGATATACTGTATGCAACCATACGTCAATTATAATTATGCCGATTTCTGTTACATTTCTGTAGATTAATTTACAATTCTGAATGTTAGAGTCTACATGGTACAATACAACTCTCTTAAAGAGTAAGGAAAATCTTGTTTGATGTTGCCACTTTAGTTCAATCATCATAACTACATTATTGTTGGGAATATTTGCTCTTTATAAACTTTACAAAGTGCAAATACTTTAGAACTTTATACAGTAAATATTGATCTGGCTCTTATATTACTTTGTGTGTGGTTTGCTCTCTGTGCTCATATATTCAGGGTCAACTCTGCACCATCTTCCTTACTGAATACAGATCAACGCTGAATGTTTAGAAATCATTCATACAGCTTTGCCCTAGACCTAGTTAATCATGACATATAATGGCCAAGGCACCTCTACTGTATGCCAGAAAAGCTGTTGTGTTAGCAATTATTGTGACATCCTTAAATACAAGGTTAAATGAACAGCATACCTGATTTCACTATTGTCATTTTGATTTCATGGTCCTTTCTCACCTTGGCCATGTGAAATATGTGAATAACTTCAGACAAAACATTTACAGTGGAATCTAAAATATTTACATTTAGTCATTTAGCAGACGCTTTTATCCAAAGCGACTTACAAATGAGGACAATAGAAGCAATCAAAATCAACAAAAGAGCAATGATATGCAAGTTCTATAACAAGTCTCAGTTAGCTTAACGCAGTACACATAGCAAGGTTATTTTTTAAATTATACAATAAATAAAAAGAAAAACAGATAGAATAGAAAAAGAATAGAGCAAGCTAGTGTTAGAGGCCTTTTTTGCTTTTGATAATTGTCTAATAAATAAAAAGAAAACAAATAGATAGAATACAAAAAGATTAGAAAAGCTAGTGTTAGTTTTTTTTTAATATAAATATAATTAGAATAGAGAGTGCTAGAGTCAGAGGGTCAAAAAATGAAGAGATGTGTTTTTAGCCGATTCTTGAAGATGGCTAAGGACTCAGCTACTCGGATTGAGTTGGGCAGGGCATTCCCCCAGGAGGGAACATTTCATTTAAAAGTCAGTGAAAGTGATTTTGTGCTTCTTTGGGATGGCACAATAAAGCAACGTTCACTTGCAGAACGCAAGCTCCTAGAGGGCACACAAGTCTGAAGTAATGAATTTAGGTAAAGGGGTGCAGAGCCAGTGGTGGTTTTGTAGGCAAACATTAATGCCTTGAATTTAATGCGAGCAGCTATTGGTAGCCAGTGCAAATTGATAAACAGAGGTGTGACGTGCCTTCTTTTTGGCTCATTAAAAATTAATCTTGCAAGGCAAGGTTGAGTTGAAGGTGATGGTCCTTCATCAAGCAAGAAATGTCTGTTAGACAAGCTGAGATGCGAGCAGCTATCGTCGAATCATCAGGATGGAATGAGAGGTAGAGTTGAGTCATCAGCATAGCAGTGATATGAAAAGCCATATTTCTGAATGATAGAACCTAGTGATGCCATGTAGACAGAGAAGAGAAGTGGTCCAAGAACTGAGCCCTGAGGCACCCCAGTAGTTAAATGTTGCGACTTGGACACCTCACCACTCCAAGGTACCTTGAAGGACCTATCTGAGAGGTAAGACTTAAACCACTGGAGTGCGGTTCCTGAGATGCCCTTTGCCAATATAGTTGGCCGGGAGGATCGGGGGTTTACCCGTGTCAAAAGCAGCGGACAGATCCGGCAAGATAAGTATTGAAGATTTAGAATGCGCTCTTGCCAGTCTTAGGGCTTCAACAACTGAGAGCAAGGCAGTCTCAGTTGAATATCCACTTCTGAAACCAGACCGGTTGCTGTCGAGGAGGTTGTTCTGTGTGAGAAAGGCAGAGACTTGGTTGAACACAGCTCATTCAAGTGTTTTTGCAATGAAAGGAATAAGGGAAACCGGTATGTAGTTCTCTAAAAGAGATGGGTTAAGGGTGGGTTTCTTAAGTAGTGGGGTTATACAAGCCTGTCTAAATGCTGAGGGAAAAACACCAGTGTGAAGGGATGTGTTAATGATGTGAGTGAGTGCAGGTAAAACTGCAGGAGAAATGGCTTGAAGGAGATGAGATGGAATAGGATCAAGCGGACAAGTAGTAGGATGATTAGAAAGGATTAGTTTGGAGACTCAGAGAGTGAAGAGAAGGATGTGATCGAGTGTATGTTTGCTGGTAAGATGTGCTTGACAGATTGTGGAGTGGAAAATTGTGCACTGATGGTTTTAATTGTATTAATGAAGAACGTGGCAAAGTCATCAGCTGTTAGAGTTGATGAAGGAGGGGGAGGAGGAGGACGAATGAGCGAGGAAAATGTTTTATAGAGTATGCGAGAGTTAGACGAATTGTTAATTTTGTTATGATAGTATGTCCTTTTAGCAGTGGAGACATTAGCAGAGAAGGAAGAGAGGAGTGACTGATACACATTAAAGGGTTAGTTCACCCAACAATGAAAATTTTGTCATTAATTACTCACTCTCATGTCGTTTCAAACCCGTAAGACCTTCGTTCATTTTCGGAACACAAATTAAGATATTTTTGATGGAATCTGAGAGCTGTCTGACCCTGCATAGACAGCAACGCAACTGAAATGTTCCAAAGTCCAGAAACGTAGCAAGGAGATCGGTAAAATAATCCATGTGACATCAGGGGTTCAACCGCAATTATACGAAGCTACGAGAATACTTTTTGTATGCAAAAGAAAAAAAAACGACTTTATTCAACGATTCGTCTCCTCTGCATTACCCTGTAAACAGCGTATGCTGTTCTGTGTCAGCTGCATCAAGCTGTTTCCGTTCAGATCAAATCACAACAATGTAGGAAACAGATCCGGCGGGACGCAGCTGACACAGAACAGCAGACACTGTTTACAGGGTGATGCGGAGGAGACGAATTGTTGAATTAAGTCGTTTTTTTTTCTTTTGCACACAAAAAGTAACTCTCTCTTGAGATCAAAAGAGGCAAGCAGAGTGTGGAAGTCTGCAGCCTGAGACACTGTTTACAGGGTGATGCGGAGGAGACGAATTGTTGAATTAAGTCGTTTATTTTTCTTTTGCACACAAAAAGTAACTCTCTCTTGAGATCAAAAGAGGCAAGCAGAGTGTGGAAGTCTGCAGCCTGAGGTTTATCTAGGTGGACGTTGAAGTCTCCAAGCATAACTAGGGGAGTACCGTCCTCAGGAAAGGTTGAGAGCAGCACATCTAATTCATCCAATAAGTTACCTTGTGGTCCTGGGGGTCGATAAACAACTACAAAATGGATTTTGAAAGGGTGGGTAATAGTGAAAATAAATACTTTTATTGTGTCAATATGTGCATGTAGTCACATACAACAAAACCTTAGAAAGAACCACTTAAAGTTTATTTGGAAAATGTAAGAATCTTTTTTTTTAATGCTTTTCTATTTTTTGTTATTTTGTTTTAATTCAATTATATATATATATATATATATATATATATATATATATTTTATATATATAATGTTAGCAAAACCCCTTGAATCTGAATCCTTAAGCCACTGAGATTCTCTTTTCCACATTTTCTACAGCATGACCCTGGACCGACTCTTCTTTAATGCATTTAAAAACACATTGTAGACTGTGTAAAAATGAAAGGGGAAAGGGTTGACACTGACTTCACTTGAAAAGACTACCACAACAAAGAGCCCAAAACAGACTTGCTTCTGTAAGAAGTCAATAAACCATGATTAATAATTTAGCTTCTCTTTCTTTTCTCATAACTCAACACGAAAACACAAACGGGGCTTTACAATGTGCTACACTAAACAGGCCAAGGACATTTTAAAAGCTGCATCAAAAATCTTCATTTTTCATTTTTCAAACTTTAACTTTAAGTGCTACACGTGGTACACAGTGAGATGTTATGGCAACACTTAAGGGACAAGGATGCCATATTTGTTGTTACAACATGGTGATAAATTGGAAAGGCTGGAAGTCCTGTACCTGAGTCTTACTTTTGACTCAAAAGGCCTAAAATGGGGCATTCCTGCAGCTAAGCTCAACCAGTTGCAAATGGAGGTTGCAATGGCAAGGTCATGGGTTTGATTGTCAAGGAACACATGCATTGACATGTATGAACCTTGAATGCAGTGCAAGTTGCTTTGGATAAAAATGCATTAATTTAAATGTGAATGGTTTATATGGCAATGTCTCTCAATCTTTTAAAAAAAAAAAAGTTTTGAGAGATATCAACTTACTGAGTGCAGAAAAAAGCAACTATATAAAATGCCCAATAATTGGCTAGGACATGTACATGATATGTTCACTTCCAAAGGATAATCAGAGACAATTACAATCCCTTAATACTTTTTTTTTATGTATGAACCTTGAATGCAGTGCAAGTTGCTTTGGATAAAAATGCATTAATTTAAATGTGAATGGTTTATATGGCAATGTCTCTCAATCTTTTAAAAAAAAAAAAGTTTTGAGAGATAACAACTTACTGAGTGCAGAAAAAAGCAACTATATAAAATGCCCAATAATTGGCTGGGACATGTACATGATATGTTCACTTCCAAAGGATAATCAGAGACAATTACAATCCCTTAATACTTTTTTTTTAGGGGGGGGGAATTAGCCTCTGTGAAATTCTAAAAAAGCATGAGAGGCATCGCCAAATAAACCATACACTTCAACAATGCAATTATGTCTTTGCCCATAATGGTCCAGAAACATCACCGTTCTTGTCCCTGGGAGCTCTAGCTAACAACTCTTCTGCAGCATGCTGTCCCCGCGGGCAAACACAATGATTCAAACGTTTAATTCAAATGCTTGAGATGACAGACCGGAGATAAGGCGAATAAGTGACTAAATCCAGTTTTGCTGAGATTTAACACCTTATGTGAGCAAAAAATTGCTAACAGAAAACAGTATATTAACTTGTGACGAGAAAATAATCTTTAAATCACTGGAAAGTGCTGTTTTTGACACAGTACTGTATCTTCCATGGTTAAAATGTAATGTATCTAGACTATTGCGTATGATGAATTAGCTAGTGTTACTGTGCTACGTTATTGGCTCCCTGGCAAGATACTTCAGCGTAAAAAGATTTCGTTAATATTTTTAAGCTATGTACACATTGTAGGTGTGAAATTCATGTATGTTTAATGCATGAGACGTGTTACTGTTAATCTCTGAAAACAGCAGAGTCAGCAATAACTTCTCTATTTTAATCAATTGCATGCATGCAGATCAACATCTAGCATAGATCTGGGAATCTTTTCAAGCATATAGCAGTTTCTCTCAACCATTTCTGCAGTGCTTCAAGAATCTCCATTCCTCATACTTTCAAGAGAAAGCTTTTTCTTTTTATGTTATGGGAAACTTCAAGGTTATGGTGGTCAGATAAATTAGTGGCAATATGATGATGCAGCACCCTTTTCCTGTAGGTTGATGGCCATTTATTACATTCGGGATGAGTTTAAAGATTTTAAAAGATAAAACCCATCCTAGCTCAGAGATACAGATGACCAATCTCTCATAGTGACTGCATGAGCAGCCCAGGTGCTGTGTCAAAATGGCTGGTGAAATTGGCCTACTCTGTTTCTAGCAGCTGAACACATTGCTCTGGACAGCTCTTGGCCAAGCTAGTCACAATTCAATTTCCTGACTCATTCATCAAGCACTTGGGGTGCTTGGGTCACAGGCTGGGCCAGCTCCCCAACGTCCCGTTCATCCGGAGTCCACCATCGATAAGAAGGCATTAGTCTACCTCTGCCAGCTCATCTGAAAGGGCTGGAGAAATCAGGCAGAATTTGTTTTCAGTTTGACAACCTGCTGTCCAGCTGAATAAAAAATCGCCCCAAAGCATAGATTCAAGAAGCCAGATAGGAGAATACTTGTATGATGCACAAGTTCACCATTTGGTGGTGTAATTTGCAGTTGAGTGGTGTGACGAAACTTGATCACTTGCTTGCATTGTAGACTGGAAGCAGAAACTATGCAAAACACTAAATTAAGTTATTCAACATGCATCAAGGCCTTCACAGAGACTACCAAGATTTGAAGTCTTACCTCATTGTGTAGAGAAGAGTTCCGTTGTCTACCAGCCGCAGAAGTTTATTGGGTGTAGTCATATTGTGGGCTACTGATTTCTTCCCATTGTGGAAGAAAGTATCCGGAGTCCAAATCTTGCTGGCGAGCAAGTTGTTAAGTGGAAGGACCTGCATAGGCCCATCAAACTTCAGCCTCTCATCCCGCCAACTTTGCCGGAAGAACACATCAATCGTGTATTCCTAGAGGAGAAAAAAATAAATTAGTCAAGACTTTCTGACAGCCCTTTTTAAACATCACTTCACCCCCAAGTGTGCTGGCATGTGAAGCTCTTCTCCAATCTCGGCAAATGACTCAAGAACATGACTTCACATTTAACAGATTTTCCTGTTTGGCTGGCCTTGATTGGTCAAGATGCTTTTTTCAGTTGTACACTTCAATAATTCATCGCATTTTAAGGAGAGATGCAGCCTTGTTGGTGCGAGATCCTTAAGGCTCCTTCAAAAGTTCAAACTCGAATGATTGCGTTTTCACAGCTGTCGCTGGAGGGATAAAACAAGCTTTTTCCAAGAGTTATCTCTCTGACCATATTGCTAACACGGAACAGGGGACACTGTCCTCAGTGAACCTCTGCTGAGTTGGGAATAGAAATCATCTCAAATCAACAGCGTCTTCTCCAGTGATGAGAATCGCTCATCTTTTAAGGTTTCCATTATTGATGAGGTAATCCTCTACAGGTTCTCTATGGGAACAAACATCAAAATAAATCTTATATGTTTACATTTAATAAGTCATCTAATGCCATGAATAAAAATAGTGGCAAAATTCAAAGTTCTTCAGGAGTTAAAAATGAATGTTGAAATCTTTAGAACGCCACATTAATCATTCAGTAAGATCTGTAACTGAATATTGTAACTGAGTATGTGACAGCAAACAATTACAGGACATGTCTCTTTTTTTGTTTTATGTTCTGCATTACATTCGAGAACTATGAGCTTTTTGTCACGCTTCACAAGGTCCAATTTGCTGCAAAGATATTTGGGAAGCAACAGACGGGAATCTATGTTGCCCAGTCAATCAGAAATGTCAAGAAGCTATTGCACAAAGGGAGAAAACAAGTCAGATAAAACCACTCATTACAAATGCCTTCCAGGCTTCAGTAGAATATTTTGCCATGATGGCAAGAAATCATACCGGCTGTTTCTCAGTGAATGACGGGTTGAGTTTTCAGCATTAAAACGTGTATGCTTGTCATGTGCATGCCGGTGTACATCATTTATTTAGTAAGCTCCAGATTTCTATCTGAAGTAGTTTCAGATTAAAGTTCTGTGAGTACTTCAGTTCCCAAGAAGTAGTCTGTACATCACAAGAAATGAAAGCTGACACCAAATGACATCTACATCAGAAAGCACAGGAATGAGTTAAACAGGATTTTCACAATCAAATTCAATGATTATAAAACCTAAGGAAATAAAATGAATACCATTTAATACCAGAATAAACCCACACAATCTCAAAAGGCATCATGTATCACAGATTGTTTTTCATCACTAAGACAGGCTGTGACACACATTGGACGAGGCCTTGGAACTTGAAAACAGGGAGTGGAGTTGGAGTGGACTGATTACAGAATGCTTTGAGCGAGGAGGGGAAATTACTGTTGATTCACTCCATTATACTCACACATACTTCACTCAGAGTCCCCTTAACTCGGCAGAGTAAATCTAGCTTAATTGTCGTCTGTCTTTCCATCCTCAAATTTAAGACCTCTTCAAATGGTTAAATTAATTTCTTAATGCTATTTAAGATATTTAAGAATTTTTACTTCTTTAAAGTTTAATGAATTTAAGATATGTTAATACTGTTTAAGGCAGAAGAAGTGTTTGTAGCCTAGACATTCATTAAAAATATGTCAGGTTGGTGGTGTGCTGTTATTTATTTAGATTTGTATGGTAAAAAATACTGTTTCTATTTTGAAGTGAAAAGTTAAAGTTAGATCCACACAGTAAAAAATTATAGTAAATTTAACAGTAAACAATGTAAACATGCTACCTGTTAGTTCCCTGTTTACAGTATATACAGTGAAAACCTGTAGGTGTGGGAATCTTTAGGCAGCTCACAATCTGTTCAGATTCAGATGTTTTTTTTCCTGTCCTTAAAGGGGTCCTATTATGCTTTTTCACTTTTTAAATTTTAGTCAGTGTGTAGTGTGTATGTTTGGGCATTAAAAAGATCTAGAAAGTTACAAATCTCAAAGTCTCCAAAGGGAGATATTTCGTTTTTTAAAAATCCCTTTTCAAGAACTGCAACGAACGGCTCGTTTGGACTACAGCGTTTGTTTTCCAAAGCGGCTCATTGGAATATCATTACAAATAATTCCCGCCTACAAAAATTTGAATGGTTGGGGGGTGGGGAGGGGCGAGGTTGTGGTTAGAACGCTTGGTTGAGTGACTGCATCAGACGAGACGACGAAGAAGAAGTGCTGCTGCAGAGTTAGTGCATCAGAGAAAACCAAGAAGCGTCGGACTATACTTCTGCGTCGGACCTACGCCGTAGCTTACGCATAGACGCACACCCATACATATAACACGACGTAGCTGGGCGCCGCGGACAGACGCCGAACGGCGCCTCCGGTGTGGCTACACTCATAGAAAATAATGTATTTGAATTTTAAAGACGTGGCGCGACGCTGCGCATCTCGTCCGGTGTGTGACCGCCTGAAACGCAGTTTTTTTCACCTCCGTGCCCAAACGTCTTGGTTTGGGCTTCCGAAGGCGGATGATGCCAGGAAACAGTGGTTGCAATTTATTTTTTAACTCTGTTCCTGAGCATTATAACCCCAATTTGCTATTGTGTGCTGCGCATTTTACTGAGGACAGCTTCCACAGCACTAGTGAGTAGTGCCGGATTCACCAAAAGCTTTTGTTGAAAGACGGAGCAAGGGGCGTGGCAGTACTGAAACACTGTCTAAGCTGTTCGCCAATCACAACGCACTGGGACAGCTAACCAATCACAACACATTTTGTTTTTCGGAAGGCGGACCTTCATCAAAGCCGGAACTAATCGAGCCGTTTGTGCCAGGATGGGGAGAAAGGTATTTTAATAATGTAAATTATGTGAAAAATAATGCGTTTTTCAAACCACCAAGCATGAGAGCATGTTCTAGTACACCCCCAAAACAAAATCAAGACTTTGTAAAAGAGCATAATAGGACCCCTTTGAGAAATAACTGACTGTGTTTACATTAATTTCACATCATAAACGCATTTTAAAGATGCAAGTGCATTTATCTACTTACACAGTTGCGCACAGCCGCGAGCATGCATAAAAACAAACACACACAAAGCACACATAAGCGTTTGAAAACAGCTATCTGTCAATAAGTGAGTTTCATGTATTGCATTTTTATTGTATTCCAAAAAAGACAAATTATGCCTATTCAGTGTTTTGTGTTTGTGTGTAACTGGCAGCTAGGGTTAGGCTGATAGACGATGCCATTGTCCATACAATGTTGAGTTGACATCGTGATTCCCCCACGTCTGCACAGCTTTCAAAGTAAACTCAACCGCGGATTAGCGCGGACGGATGAGCTTGACGCATGCACAATTTCACCTACTTGACTAGTTCTGTCTCAACATTCACCTCACGCATGAGCTGTTGTACGCGGAGCACCACGAACACTTCTGATGACAAAAAAAGCGTTGCTGTTGCTAGGAAACATCTCAAGCTACGCATGTAACTATGGTTCCCCAAGAGGGAATGAGACACTGCGTCCTCTATTGGACACTATGGGGAATGCCATCAGCATAACTGGTGTCTGAAGCATGTGTGTAAACACTCCAATCCATTGGACCACCTCGCCCGTGATGTCATTAGCGGCATGCCTGGAAGTATAAGAGGGCAGCTGTAATTCACATCATCAACTTCTTTGTCTGAAGGAGACGTGAAACAGGCAGGAACTAGTCATGGCAAGGGGACACAGTGTCTCGTTCCCTCTCAGAGAACCATGGTAACATGTGTAACCCGAGACGTTCCCCTTCAAGGGAAGTCGCACTGCGTCCTCTAGTGGACACAATGGGGAATGAAATCCCCACTATGCCATGCCTCAGTGCATTGCCTGTCCACATGGAGAGAGCGCACCAAAAATAGTGGCAAACATACACTGATTAAAAAAGGGGGGCACACCAAGACACCTGGACAGCTAAAATAACTTGGGGAAAATGGGGAACCCAACCAAAACTAATATTTTAAGGAGGGACATTCCATTCAGCCAAGTTGGGAACACAACTGTCCTCAAACAGGCAATGGAGGCAATGGGCCATCTACTTGATATCCAAATGTAAGGGAGACAGGTAGGGAAAGAGCTCACACTCCGGGGGTAGATCTTATCAAAGGAAACCAGCCTCAACCGGTAAATCTTTGACAAAAATGCTTTCCAAATAGGGAGCATAAAAAGAGACTCAACCTATAGTCATGTACCGTCTACTTCAACACCTCAAATTACAAGGGAAACAGCCCAAGGCAAAGAGCAGCCCAAACCCATACATGCAGACCAAATAGAGGGAGCAAGGAACTCTACTTAAATATTCACATACTAAGCGAGGGACATCTCGCTCCACTTAAGCCAAAGAGCAGCTAGTTAAAGGGAAACTGTTCTCAGACAGCTACCAACTTTGATGTTTCAGGTGGGTCACCGTAAATACACTGGAGGCAACCTGACCTGAGAAGCTGCTAAGAAGAGAGCAAGGAACACAACACGCATTAAGCATGCTAAGTTCGAGCATCACTATAATCCTTCCAAGAGCCGTATGTGCTCATGCAAACGCTGGCTACTATCCCTCGGGAGAGAACAGAAAAGAAAAGCTCTTTGATAAAAGAGGAGTGAGGCGAGAGAAATAAAAAAGGAGAAAACATCCCTCCCAGAACAATACGGGACGTAACAGTATTCTTTTTTTTCTAATTTATTTAATTAAAAAACCCTGCTTTATGTACTGTGCTTTTTTTAAACAGTGCATAACATAAAATGACCCCTTCAGGGTTGAGGCAGAAGCACCATAGTGAGGTCATTGATTAATCAATATTATAATTATAATTAATGCACATTTTACACATTCATTCTTCTATCTGAATAATACATTATTGCTAATACTGCATACAGGGTTATGCATGAAAGACAATATTTCTCAACAAAACATGGACAAAACAAAAACACATGCAAATATTGTACAACTTAAATATTGCAAAGGCCCTTTGCTATAAACCCATCAGAAATGACACTTTGATGGATGGTGTAGTACACCGCTACTTCTGCTCAAGGTTGTTTTTTCTAATTTGCATATATTTAATAATAATAACATTTGTTTATAGTGAGTACCTACAGTACTGATGTTCCCTTTATGTAGATGTTAACTTATGAGTCAGCACTAACATGGTTTCATAAAGTGACAAATAAATACAGCACTATTGCTTCAAGGCAAATCAGAATGGGACAAGAAACAGAAGTTTACTGCTAATGAGAATGATTATGACAAGGTGTTGGTGAAGAACAGAAATTTGATCGGAATGTGATCAGACAAGCATAGAAGTTCCCATATTACAACCCAATGAGGGTCATTTGCTTGAAGCTTTTTCAGCGAGCTGTACAGAGAGCTGTTGTCCTGGTCAGACAAAGAACAAACACGTGTCATAGAGACAAAGCACTAGATGTTAGTGCACATGACCTGATGTGTATATACTGTAATCACAGCTGTGCTGATATAGAGCCATGACTACGAGTGTGATATTGCCTTTATGCAACAGTTCGACAGCACAAGTGCGTGGAACTACTTCCCGCACAGATTCAAATCTCAAGTTGACAGTTTAACAGATGAGCTCAAGCCCCAGTTACTAATTCAAAATGTCACTTTAGAGCTTGAAATGAAAGAACGCAGAGTTGCTTCATTGAAGATAAAAGCTTATTGTATTATGTAGAATGTTATGAAAGAAAGATTCAATGAGCGAGTGTAATTACCTGCATATGATACAGCATTCATTCTTCAACTCAATCTCATTTTCAGAATAAAACATTAGTTTGAATGTCCGCTGAGGAAAGCGATATCTTTGTCATACTATACTTTCATCTGTTAAGTGTTGTAAGGCTGCTTTGAATGATGTTTAGTATCATTCTAAGGGTCTTTCAGTTTCAAATTACATGTGTGACTATCTTAAATTTGTTTGTCTTCTATGTGGAACGCTTGGCTATTCCCCATATAGCTACAGTAATTCATGTACAGGAGCATAGAATTACCAATTGGTTACAATTTGATTACAATTGCATTATCTCTTCTGAATTAGCATGATACATTCTTACCTGACAAATAAAATGTTATATTTGATGTATTCTGAACTCTTCTGAAATCATTATGACTAGTAAATCATGTGGAGGCTGATGTTACTTCAAATCTGTGTCCAGGACAGGACAGACTAAAGGCTCATGACTGAGCGGAGCAGTACGCACGCCTTCGGAGATCTTTTGAATTCTGTCTATCACAGACTTAGTATGTGGTATTGAAGTGACCTAACAAACTACACTTTTTGCTCTGATCAAGCAGTAGGTGGCCGACTGTAAGGTAGAGGTTAACCTTGCACCCTCTGACTAAGTTTGGACTGGCAAGTTTGTGATCATGAGATCCACGTAAGGCCGACTTGAGACTAAAATTCCACATCGGGTCCCTGATGAACAAATGATTGAACGTATGGGATTTCCAGAATAATCAAATATCTAAATCAATGCATATCGTCTCACGTTACTTATGTAACCATGATTTCCCCGAGTAGGGAACGAGACACTGCATCCTCTAGGGGTCGCTATGGGGAACGCCTCGTCGCTACCCGAGTCTGAAGCATACATTGAAAAAACACCAACAACACGTTGGCCGGCGACAGCCATGACATCACTACCGGTGCGACTATAGTATAAATAGGCACCGGGAGAACACATCATCCACTTCTTCGTCTGAAGCTTGCGTCCGAAGCATGGCAAGAAACCTAGAGGACGCAGTGTCTCATTCCCAACTCAGGGAACCATGGTTACATAAGTAACCTGAGACGTTCCCTTTCATGGGAACTTCGAACTGCGTCCACTAGGGGTCGCTATGGGGAACGGTATACCCACGCCACCATGCTGAGGGGAGTGCATGCCAGAAACCATGGCGAGCACTAAGTACCAACTCTACCATATTGCCATGGGAGTTGCCCCTGAGACGTTAGACGGCTGTCAGTGACATTATTCCCTATGGCCAAAGGCCTAAGCTACATACCCCAAAAAACTTACCTGTTAGGGCCAGAACTCCTGGGCCCGGGGTAAAGCTCAAGGCTTGGATTCAGGAATAGATTCCTTTAAGGGAATACGACCAAGAGCCTAGAATCATACTAAGTCTTGGCCTGTCACACAGGGGCTACCGCACACTCTGCATATGCTAAAGGAACTCTACAGTTCAACAGACCCCGAGTAGCAACACCCTGTTAATGTAGGTATCCAGAGGATACATAGGTGGAGTGGTGCCCAAGGCGGAACCGGGATTTTAAAACACTCAGAAAGAGCATGAGGCTGCTGCGCGTAGCTCTTACCATACAGGATTTTAGAAAATAACGCAGAGTACTAGCGTGCGAACTTACCACAGTGTGGATTTTAGAAAGTGTACAAAGACTTCACGTACACACTTACCATAACATGGATTTAAAAAAACACTATGTTTGAGAAGTCATCAACTCAATCTAAGGCTTATAATACTGGAGTGGCTAGCAGTAAATCTGTAGCTGAGGGGGCAAACATCCTGCTCTCAATTAAGAGGGAGCTCGACCTACAGCATGTTCCAATGCTGGAACGACTAGCAGTAATTTACCTTAGCTGAGGGAGCAACACCCCCAGTTCTCAGTCGAGAAGGGGGCTCGAACTACAGCATGTTCCAATGCTGGAACGACTAGCAGTAATTTACCTTAGCTGAGGGAGCAACACCCCCAGTTCTCAGTCGAGAAGGGGGCTCGAACTACAGCATGTTCCAATGCTGGAACGACTAGCAGTAATTTACCTTAGCTGAGGGAGCACAAACCCAGCTCTCAGTGAGAGGGGGACTCGACCTACAGCGTGATTGCTAGAATCAGAAGGGTAAGTGTACTGCAAGCTAGCCAAAAAACTCAGCACATCAGAGAGGCAGAAGAAGGGCCTAGTTCGCCTGATGCTGCTGGTTCCAGGTGCAGTGGGAAAAACAGAGAACTCAACTCTCACGTGAGAGGAGAACTTCGAATTCAGAAGGAGTAGCGTGCTCATAGGTAACCCTTTGATAAAAGGGGAGCACTGCTCAGCAATACCACGAGTACAACCCATGGATCGAGGAATCCAACTCCTCAGAGAGAATTAAATGCTCGAAAGAAAACACCATGCTCACAATAACCCTCAATGGTGAGGGGAGCGATGCTTCCAGAGTGTGTCGACAGAGACACACTAGTTGAGTGGAGCCCAAGGTTCCCGGGGTCTAAACCAACTCAGAGAAAGGGAACGAGGCTCATAACGCGTAACCCTTACCAT
>NW_015506767.1:57877-64240 GCF_001515645.1 Sinocyclocheilus grahami
AAGCTTAACGTGTGCACTTACCATAGTATGAATTTAAGAGTTTTCCAAGCATCTGCTCACAGATACCCGGAAGTACTGATCAAAACGGGAGAGGCAAGCTCAAATACAACCCTCTAAGGTGAGGGGAGCACTGCCTGAGACAGCATTACACAAGAAGGTTCTGGCAAATGCCACCTATACTTCCCGCTCGATGCCTCAGCAAGAGGGGATATCCTGGTGATCGGGAGGCCCCTTAGGACAACCTAGATACGGTAGACCAGACAGGGCAGTCTGAAAGCATAAGTCCAGCCCGGACGTCCAGGAAATCTTTGCAGTGCCGTGCCGGGGGCCTAATGATCAAGAAGGGTCCCGCAGAAGCCTGTAACCTGGCCGCATAATCCAGGAAGTATGAAGCCGAAACCCGGCTTATCATACCGTCTGGACATATATCGAAGAGTGAATTAAACACTGCAAGTCGAGCACCTGGTTTCTGATCCCAGCAGAGGGGGTGCTCATCGAGGACCTACCCTAGAAAAAGGACAGAAACACACAGGTCCCGGGAGCCTGATATGCTTGGGGCATCACCATCGTGTGCAATGAAGCGACAGCCCGACCTGCTGCTGCGTATGCCCTGGCATTAGAGCGAGATGTCAAGGAGGGAGTCTTAAAAGAGGACGTCTCATCCATAGAGAGATAGCTGGCCAGCATCTCTCAATAGGGGCATATTCTCATAACCGCTTTCGCGCATCGCCTTGATATTGGCATAACTCGTATGCTGGAATCGATGGATGCGCGAGGAAAAAATGGCCTCTTCCATTCCTTCTCAATCTCTGTATGGAAAACAGGAAGAATGGAAGGCTCACCTGAGCTGGAGGGTTATGGCCAGAAAAATAACCTTCATCGTTGTTTTTTTTGTTTTTTGTTTTTTTTTAAACAAACCGTGGCATGATCCATAACTTTAACCTTGCCGTGGCGTGATCCATAACTTTCAAAAGTTCATCATACACAGGGCAGGAGGATTGGGAAAGCTCAGCCTCAGCTTTTTGCCCTCCTCAGACATTTTCCTGTTTTCCAGCAGAGCACTGGCCCCTGGATCAGACAATGTTAATGAAATAACGTCATCCTCCAGCGGCTCACTCTCGTCCACAGCTGACGATCGCGAGAGGGAAAACCCCTCTTCAACTCATCGGCCAGATCCACATGCGATCCCCACGAGTTAATTCTCCTCCGTGCCTCAGCAGCGGTGGATCCTGAATCGCGGGAAGCAGATGGCTTGAAAAGAGAGACAAACGAGAGCTGAGCTTTTTCCTTGAAAAAACGCTCGCGGTGCACGCCGATTGCCCCCTCGGAGACATTGTGTGCGTGCTCTTCGCCCAAACAATTAACGCATAGATCGTGTGTCATCAGATGTTAAACAACGACAACACGGATGCACACATCCTCTAAACGCTTTGCTAGTGCTCGCCATAATGATATGAATAGAGATCTCTCTTACCACAGAAATGCACGCTTCAAACAAAACAGTCAATGAAGACGAAGAAGAGGATGATGTGTTCTCCCGGTGCCTATTTATACTATAGTCGCACCGGTAGTGATGTCATGTTTTTTCAATGTATGCTTCAGACACGGGTCACGACTAGGCATTCCCCATAGCGACCCCAAGAGGACGCAGTTCCAAGTTCCCATGAAAGGGAACCAATATTTGTGATCAGCTCTCAATTAGAAGTACAGTCTAAATTGAATGATCACTTGAAAACTGGAGTCAGCTTAAACACGGCGCTTGACTAAAATTGAAACTAAATCCTGTTAAATTAAGTGAACTATGCAGAAGCACAAGTAAAAGACCTACACACATTACAGCTTTGCACGGCGTTGAATTCCATCGTTGGGCCAATAGGTGGACCTTACAGGTTGATTTCCCATGACAGTACTGCTCAGTGCATTTGTTGGCTGTGTCTTACAAGGTGTTGTTGAAAGTAAAAATATCGTCCTTGTTTACAACCTTGTTTCAATATAAAAGTCTTTGCTACTGAGTCATTTATAAAGACAGTCTCTTGTCGCCATTCTTAATACCAAATACTATTATTATTTATACACTATATTATTTATTGAACAATAATATTTAATAAACAACAACAGCTATTATAAAGTTGCTAAGCAATTCAGTCAAAAGTACAAAGGCAGCACTCTGATAAAGAAGTAAAGTTCTAAAGTTATGAAACTTTGCCTCAGGCAAAACTATTTGCTCTAGGACAAATAATAGATTGAGACCAAAGACTGCCCATTAGATTTACTCAAGACAAATTATAGATCATGTTTAACCAATATAGAGCCAGAAATCCAGAAGAGCTGGGTGAAGTAAGGATGTTCTCAGCTGGTTCATGAGCGTTGAACAGCCGCTGACGCCCTGGAGCTCACATCACCAAATATATCCAAGCAAATTTTCAAATAGGCAATATCTTTATAAATAACACATATATTTTATATTTAAACAACTACATTCTCGCCTACAAATTCTTCAAAATACATTCCATAACACAAGAACAGTAGTATTTGTAAAATTGATGCGACCATGATGCTCACTGTGAGAAATGCTGAAAGCAGATACAAACAATGAAATGGTTCCTGTGGTGAAACTGGTAGAATATTGCATGGCTGGAAAGACCTTTCAGCCAATCAGATTCAAGGACCAGAAGTAACATATATATATTATTGTTGTATAAATATATTTCAGGTAAAAACTGATTTTAGAACATTTTAATTATACATTAAATATGTTTAAATAATCATTTAATAATTTTAAGCAAAAATAGAATTTGACTTAATTCTCAAATGTTACTACTTTCTTTTTGACAGTCATAGTTTTTAACAATAAAAATTAGCTTTGGCTTTAATACAATACCAATATAAACAGCACTTATTTCACTTTATGAAACAGTATGTTGACTTCATAATGCCATGGTTAATTTTCTCACACAATATGAATGGATTTATCCATGAAAAATATATAACTTCCATTATATTCACAAGGGGATAACCATATTTGGCTTCCAAAAAAAAAAAAAACTTGAGGAATGGTGAAAACAAAATGAAAGAGTGAAATACAAAATCCTACAGACTGAAGATGCATAAAAAGTGCCAGTGGCATTCTGCTCAACATATGCTTGCAGTCAGGGTGGCTGTATGAAATATTTGCACACCACATGGTCCTTGGTCCATTCATAGCACTTTGACAGTTTTAATGTAACAGCTATGTAGGACATGTTCCTGGATTTTGGATTGTTGGTCCTGTTGTTCCTGCCCAAAGCAACTCCAACTCAACCTTCAATCAGACATGAAACCAAAATGGGCTTTACCAACCACATTCATTTTAGTCAGCTGCAATTTCTGCTCCAGCTAACACGCCATTTTCAAAAAGCACATGGCAAAAACTCTTGCAAAGAATTACAAGGCCCATTAGGGCAAGCATACAGTATGAACAGTGGCTGTGAATCATGAGTGATATCAAGAATAACGTTACAGAGTGCAAACACTGTCAGACTAACTGTCTGGCACCATGCAAAGGTCTCTAATGAGAAGTGAACTGCCTGCAAGATTGTCACAGCGCTCAGCTTTAATTACCTGACTGTAATGCAGTACTATTCCAGATAACTAGAAATCGCACATCTGTCAGAATCTGTTAGCAATTGGGAAGCTGAAATACATGTCTAAACATGCCCAGTATTCAGGAGCAGCTCCAGTGTTCTAGTAGCTCCCACTAGTGATGGTACATTCATGAACAATTACATGATAATCACGTTGTTTGTATTCCCCCAAAGTTTTTTTTTAATGAAATCATAATGCAGACGGTGATTATAATAATGGTCCAGCATTCCCACGAGTTGACAAAGTGTTTTGGAAAATGTATGTATTGATATAATGAGAATTATTATATAATTAAATTATGAGAAACATAAATTATTTGTTCACCTCCAGAGTCGGGAGTCTTTTGTTATTTTCGCCACGTGACTGGTGAATTGTTCAATAGAAGAACATATAGAAGAACATATGTCATGAATAGGATTAACAAAAGCAGTAATAATATTACATTTAGTAAATCGGTTTGAAATACTACGTTAAACATTAAATTAACAGCTTAAGCTTATACAATACAAATGCAGAAACATAGAAACATAGTGCCGTGTTAGTAGGAGACGCATGACAAATGAAAACAACGTGTTTTGAAATCGGTTCAAAATATCAAACAGGTTTGATATCCTCGGACTGGATGAAATAATAGCCTGAAGCTGCATAGTATGCACCTATCATACAGCACATGATTTTCTGTGAAATATGTCAATTCTGACTGGCCAAAATCTGTAGACTGGTTCTGACTTTCTGCAAACAATCGACTCTCTGCAACTTGTGTAAATCTTTGGTGTGAAATATATTTTGAATTGTTTGATGAAAAACCATAATTAATACAAAAATCAGAATGGTTGTTTGACTACTGAACGTAAGGATCTGCCACTGACTAGAGGAATGTAAACTTAACGTAAACTTTAAAGTTTGAATGACTGGTAAGGGAAAGATGCATAGCCTCAAATAACTCACGATGCAGTTGCTGTTTTCAGTCAACATGAAGAGAGATCATATAATCACAGCTTCAATGGGTGTTGAGAGGAAAGGGATTTGTTGTTTATTGTCCAATTTAATTGCACTGCCTTTGCAATGTAAAAAAAAAGAAGCTATTTCGGAGAGCAGCTCCAGTGTTCTAGTAGCTCCCACTAGTGATGGTACATTCATGAACAATTACATGATAATCACGTTGTTTGTATTCCCCCAAAGTTTTTTTTTAATGAAATCATAATGCAGACGGTGATTATAATAATGGTCCAGCATTCCCACGAGTTGACAAAGTGTTTTGGAAAATGTATGTATTGATATAATGAGAATTATTATATAATTAAATTATGAGAAACATAAATTATTTGTTCACCTCCAGAGTCGGGAGTCTTTTGTTATTTTCGCCACGTGACTGGTGAATTGTTCAATAGAAGAACATATAGAAGAACATATGTCATGAATAGGATTAACAAAAGCAGTAATAATATTACATTTAGTAAATCGGTTTGAAATACTACGTTAAACATTAAATTAACAGCTTAAGCTTATACAATACAAATGCAGAAACATAGAAACATAGTGCCGTGTTAGTAGGAGACGCATGACAAATGAAAACAACGTGTTTTGAAATCGGTTCAAAATATCAAACAGGTTTGATATCCTCGGACTGGATGAAATAATAGCCTGAAGCTGCATAGTATGCACCTACCATACAGCACATGATTTTCTGTGAAATATGTCAATTCTGACTGGCCAAAATCTGTAGACTGGTTCTGACTTTCTGCAAACAATCGACTCTCTGCAACTTGTGTAAATCTTTGGTGTGAAATATATTTTGAATTGGTTGATGAAAAATCACAGCTTCAATGGGTGTTGAGAGGAAAGGGATTTGTTGTTTATTGTCCAATTTAATTGCACTGCCTTTGCAATGTAAAAAAAAAGAAGCTATTTCGGATATTTATGAACTAGATAATATGGCAGGCAATAATTTGTTAAGGTCCCGACTACTCAGCTGCTGTTTAGTCCCAGTTCATCCCTGATGGCTTGTAAGGTCTATAGAGTTGAATGTGTTTATTCTTGTCAAATAAGATTACTATTAATTTGTTCAAGCAAATGAAAAGTTTCTTCATTAGTTTAATATTTACTTATAGGATAATATCCTCTTTAAAATGTCTATTATTTTTGTTGTCAAAAATTGAATTTCATATAAATCCTTGCTTCACACAGAGTTCAGCTTTGGCAGAGAAAACCCACTACATACCCTAGTATAAACTGTATTTCACGAGTTCACACTTACATATAATAAACTGAGTAAAGGTTATGCATATTTGGCGTGCTGTCCGGGGAGAGGGGTCCAAGCTCGGTTTTTTAGCCCGGACCCAGAGTGCTCCCCCGAGTGCTCCTCCCCATGCTGGGGTAGGAATGGGCTGAAGGTGAGGAGTCGGGGTGGTGGAGGGATGCTGAAAAACTAGAAAAAAATAAAGGTAAGGCTGCTTGGATTATTTATAGGGGTTCTCTCTTGTGCTGGTTGGATAGTTGGTGTAATTACTGATGATGGACTGCCCAAAGATGCAATTAAGTACGGGACAGCAGCCAGAGAGGAGCGTTGATAACCCCCCAAAATTTGCAAAGCTTAAGATTGGTGGGGTGCTGGACCTCGCTTGTCACAGAAAAGGCTGCTGCGGGAGCGGTCACTGCTGCGGCAGTAGAGAAATACAGAAAAGGCTCCTGCGGGAGCAGACACTGCTGCGGCAGTAGATAAATACAGAAAAAGCTCCT
>NW_015506767.1:64323-65902 GCF_001515645.1 Sinocyclocheilus grahami
AAAAGGCTCCTGCGGGAGCAGACACTGCTGCGGCAGTGGGGAAATACAGGTAAAGTCTCCTGTGGGAGCAGACACAGCTGCGGCAATGGGGAAAATACAGATAAAGGCTCCTGCAGGAGCAGACACTACTGCGGCAGTAGGGAAATACAGATAAAGGCTCCTGTGGGAGCAGACATTGCTGCGGCAGTGGGGAATACAGATAAGACTGCTTCAGGAGCAGACACTGCTGCGGCAGCGGGGAAATACAGATAAAGGCTCCTGCGGGAGCAGGCACTGCTGCGGCAGTGTGGGAATTAGGTAAGCTTCCTGTGGGAGCGGGGTGCTGTTGGGATGGCTGGAGTGGGGATGGGCCGTTATAGATGGATTAGGTGATGTTAAAGGGGGTTAGCTATGGTGGGTCAGGAGTTCGAGTGAACAGGTGTAAGGGAAATGGGTCAATTTAGCTCAAAGGGAATCATTTAAGATTTTAAAGGGAATTTGGACAGAATCACCGTTTTAAGGCTGATCACTGAGACGGCCAGCGATTCATTGAACGGGCCGTATAACATCAGTTCTGCAATGGATATTTATATCCAAAATATAGTGAAAACACTATTAATTAGCACAGTAACAAGATCGGCAGTTTAAGACACTTTAAGCACAAAACTTGTAATCAACTTGTAAGCTCAAAACACAAGATACTTCTCTTTTCAATATAAATAAGGCTTTATTGGATCAATCTAAGACATGTAAACTAATCTAACACATGAACACACATGCATTCACACATTCACACAAGTTGCAGAAAGCGAGAAAGTAAGGAAAGAAAGAGTTTAAGGAAATGAAATTGTGACAACCATCAATCACTTAATTAACCCTCGCATTGAGTTCCTCAATGAGGTTAAAATTATATTAAGTGCACCAGTTCAGCTAGAATCTGGAGGTACTTGCTTGCCTGTGAAAGGGCTTCCCTTCCTTGTCTGGTTGCCGAAAGGGGTTTCCCGAGGTTGCTGATTGGCTGGAAGTTCAGTCTTGGGAAGCCAGTGGTTGGGCGTTGGCTGACGACGCGGAGTTGTGGTCTGGTTAAAGTTTTAGAAGGCACTCGAGGTCGGACTCGGAGACGCGGCGTTAGGCAAAACTTAACTCAGAACACGAAACTCTCAACGGAAAATAAAATAAACTAAAGTAAAGAAATAGAAGTAAAGTTTGACGAGACTAGGTGGCGTTTCTCCTCATGGTTTTGGAGGAGCTGGCGTGTAAGCCAGAGCACGTTCAAAGAGCGCAAAAGGTGATGACTGAAAAGCACGGCTAGAAAAAGGTGATGTAAGATCCTTAGTATTTAAACTGGGCTTTTGGACACATTCCAAATGGTGCCTTGACCAATTAGATATTGTCTTTGCTCGGGATGTTGTATATTTCTCCTCCCCATACATAAATCAACGTGTCATCTCATCAGTCACATGGTCCGAGTTTTCCCGCTCTTGCAGAATATAATTTTGGACATGATTTCTATAACAAGAATATGATACATTTGACGAAGAATTGATTGGAAGAAACGTTTCAAGCAAGAAGATTCAAACACACGCATACTAAACATGAA
>NW_015506767.1:66285-88228 GCF_001515645.1 Sinocyclocheilus grahami
AACTCTCAACAGAAAATAAAATAAACTAAAGTAAAGAAATAGAAGTAAAGTTTGACGAGACTAGGTGGCGTTTCTCCTCATGGTTTTGGAGGAGCTGGCGTGTAAGCCAGAGCACGTTCAAAGAGCGCAAAAGGTGATGACTGAAAAGCACGGCTAGAAAAAGGTGATGTAAGATCCTTAGTATTTAAACTGGGCTTTTGGACACATTCCAAATGGTGCCTTGACCAATTAGATATTGTCTTTGCTCGGGATGTTGTATATTTCTCCTCCCCATACATAAATCAACGTGTCATCTCATCAGTCACATGGTCCGAGTTTTCCCGCTCTTGCAGAATATAATTTTGGACATGATTTCTATAACAAGAATATGATACATTTGACAAAGATTTGATGGGAAGAAACGTTTTAAGCAAGAATTTTCACACTCATACATACCCAACATGAATATAATTCTATAAACCAGGGATACTCAAATCTGGCCCACGAGATCCACTTTCCTGCAGAGTTTAGCTTTAATCCTAATCAAACACACCTGAGCATACTAATCAGTGTCTTCAGGATCATTAGAAAATCACAGGTAGGTGAGTTTGATCAGGGTTGTAGCTAAACTCTGCAGCGCATTGGCCCTCCAGGGCAAGATTTGAGAAACCCTGCTATAAACTATTCAATAGCTATTCAAAATACACACACAATAAATGATTAAAACATGATAGTCTACAATACATCATATGGAGGTATGTATAGAAATAATTAGTTGCTCACAAGTCCTTTTAGTGTCATTTAGGTGCATGGAAAGGCAGTTTCTGTGCCATTCTGTGGATGAGGACAGGTTCTGTGAAGACTAGAGGTTAAAAGGTCTGTAAGGAATCTCAGTCTGTTCTTTGTCGTCGAGGTGGGGGAAGTCAATCCAAAGAGCTTGTGATCGTCATTGGTTTACATGTGATGGTCATGCTGTGCATCTCTGACCATTTAATCTTGATTACTTGCCCCCAAAATTGACAATATCCTTGGAATTGTTAATAAGTGTTCTTTTGTTTAAATGCTGTGAGCTACTCAAAGCTGCTAGTTGGTTCAGGCTTGTGGCGCCAGGATCTGATTCACGAACATCCTGCGTCTTGGGCCTCTCTGTGGATTTAGGTTCCTCGTGTTTCAACTATGTTCTATTTAAATCTTAAATTGTCTGATTCGGTCTGATACCCTACACAGGGATGGACTGGCGTTAAAGGGGTTGGCTGATGAGGGTTCGGTGAGCTTCTTTGATATGGAAACAGTGGGGTTGTGACGTCCTGAAGAGCGTGTGTAGCCTGCACTGATAGTGGAGGCAGCTTCACGCTAGTGTCTGCTACGGGAGCTGGAGGCCGCTGAAAGGAAAAAAGAGGTTAGAAGTAACAGGACGGAAATACTAAGATGTGAGGGCCTGTGTTGCAAGCGGAAGCAGCTTCACGCTTGCAGTGGGGTTGTGACGTCCTGAAGAGCGTGTGTAGCCTGCACTGATAGTGGAGGCAGCTTCACGCTAGTGTCTGCTACGGGAGCTGGAGGCCGCTGAAAGGAAAAAAGAGGTTAGAAGTAACAGGACGGAAATACTAAGATGTGAGGGCCTGTGTTGCAAGCGGAAGCAGCTTCACGCTTGCTTCGGCTGCTGTAGCTGTTGGGCGCGAGAAAGCGGAAGGGTTAGTGACATTTAGCGGAACAAGCTGAAATGCCTGGGTAGCCTGCAGTGATGCCGACTTAGCAATTTGTTGCTAGATTTGGCAACTCCTCAAGCCTTGTCCACATTAATAAGTTTTCATTGAAAACACATCTTTTCCTCTCGTTTTGGCCTTCCATCCACACTAAAACAAGGAGTCAAAACAGAGCTTTTAAAACGCTTTCCAGAGCAGATAAATTTGAAAATGCTGTTTTCACGTTGTAGTATGGAGTGTGGAAACGGAGGCTTTTGAAAATGATGACGCATGTTTAGATATGTGACGCATTGTACCAATAGACATGTTTATACCGGTAAGCTAATTTTGCGGTTATGTGCTATTCACTTTCGCACTGTTGTTAAAGATATTTACTTTGCACGCTCTTCATATTACAGTCCTAAAAAGACAACAGAAAATTTACTCACGATTGCTGTCCTGCGGCAAAACACGAGGGCAGTTGCGTTTTACATCAATTCTGAGTAAGCGCGCCGTGGGCGTGTCAGTAAATGGTGAAATATTTCCGTAAATGAATTGATCCTGCCAGAAGAATTGCGTGAAACTTATTATGTCTGTTCCGTCTGTATCATCTCAGTGAAGTTTTATACGTGCACAGTAAGGTGAATGTAATGGCTGGAAGAACAGCGGTGAAAGGCTGAGCCGCAGCGGGAAGCAAGTGAGGCTTTGCTGCGGTAAGATGTGGGATGGGGTGATGTCGAGCGAGGGGCCTGCTGCTGCAGCGACCCAGTGCTCGAGGAGAGCCGGGTCTTGTGCGGGACGATGGTGATGTCGAGCGAGGCGAGCTCGGGGCTTTGCACGGTCTATTGGCCAGAGCGTGTGGCTGGTCGAGAAGAGCAGCGGCCGCGATGAAGCCTGGTGCTTGGCGGCCGTGTCTGGGCGGAGAAGGAGTGATCATGGGGCCGGCAAATTGCGGTGGAGGATCAGAAAAATCCCCAGTATAGGTCTTTTCGTTGTATGGGAAATTGGGTCTGTGGTAAAAAGGCAAAAGGAGCAAACCGAATGCTGAAAGACTAGAGAAAATGAAGGTAAGGCTGCTTGGATTATTTATAGGGGTTCTCTCTTGTGCTGGTTGGATAGATGGTGTAATTACTGATGATGGACTGGCCGTGTTAATTATCTGCACGTGCTCCTCCCGAAATTTGTTAATAAAACATTTATTACAAATGTTCCTGTAACATGACTGTAAATAAAGGAAATCTCTGGGATTAAATCAATTTTACATACCAGACCATGGATGGCATCTCTGGCATGTACTGTCAGGCTCAACGGTAAAACATAAGGGTAAGGATGAGAGAGTCTCACTTGCCTTTATGGGTAAGTGCTGTGTTGTCATTGAAAATGTGTTGATCTTGTTCAATAATTTTTATGCATTGCAAGCTTAAACATTTGGTTTTCAGCCATTCCATGAATTGTGAAATTTTAAAACCCTGTTTCTGCTTTTCCCACAGCCCTTTCCACACTCTAAAGAATTTACTTGATCCCTTTTAAGTTATCTGTATTAATTATAGCACATGGAATGTGTTAATTATGGTAGAAGAAGGCCGATGGAGACGCAAAAGAAAAAAGCGAAAGAACAAAAGATGAACAATAACATCGCCAGTCGTTTAATCAAGAATAATATACGTTAACGTTTTGTGCAAATTTTTGACCCGGAAGTAAGATGTGACAATATCATTATCCACAAAGCAATATCCATAAGACCCTGATCACCTTTTTTCCCGCATGTATGTGCTGTCTCTAAAGGACTAATTTCATAATACACATTCATTGAATATAAGACATACAGAAAGTGAGCTAACATGCTCTTCTAATTCAGTATGAAAGCACATGAGCAGTTCTACAAAGAAAAAAACAGTAGAAGTCTATTGTCAAAATATGATTAATTTAAAGATCAAAACTTCTGTGCAGAGGTCTGGCCGATCCATGCAAGGTCACACAAGAGAAGAAGAAAGAGTGTTCTGGGCTTTCCTTACACTTGCCCTGCTGGGGCACTGGGTTGTGACCTACTTTTCAGCAATAGAAGAGTAACTGAAAAGAGGGAAAACCCCAGGAGAAGTGACTTCTACATATTGGCCTAATGCTACTGAAGACACTCCAGCAACAAGTGCCTGACAGACTCAAAAATGGTGGTCGTTGGGTTGTGGCATAACCTGTTGAGGTAATGAGCTATGAGATGGAGTGTGGGGATTTGTCAACCCCAAAAGAAAGGTGTTGATAATGCTAAGGCACTTCAAACTGAGAAAAAAAAAAACCTAAGGGAGAAGTGAAAATGGGGGTTGAGTTTTTATCCCTACAGCAGCATTGAGAGCCGAGAGGACAATGTAACCACTTCAGCTCCTCTTCAGTGGGATGATGGAAAAAAAAAAAACCTTCCATTTTCTACCAGAAAAAACTAAATAAACCCTCAGATGGTTTGAGAAAAGATTTAGAAGACGACTGTATAATTATGCTGCAGTTCGCTTTTAATGTTTTATTCCATTTCAGGACTTCCATCTTAATCTGCATGCGATGCGAATCTTATGAGATTCAAGTTGTTCAAGGTTCCTGCAATGAATAAATCACTGATTTCCCATACTGAGGCATTTGTTATTATATTCTGGTCTACTGAAAATTAATATGGTTAATTAGTAAAACTATTTAACCAATCATGATGTCCATTTAATGCTCGATGGGTACTATTTTTTAGCATTTTGATAATTAGAAATGCTCTTAAACTCTCACAGAACGACATTCAAGTTGTATTTGAGACCACAAGACTGTGGGCAGGGCACCTTAGTTTGGCTCCTAATTGAAGCTACTTTGAATATCTTTGTCTAAGCAGCAGAAGAGGATGATCCCAGCCACTGAGCTGCTAGCCAGTTTGTGCAAACTGTGAAGTCATCTACATCGCAGCGCTTATCTGCAGGGCACAGGCTCTACAAGAATGTCTGACATGAGCAAGCGTGGTGCCAACTACTGCACAAATTGTGCTAGAAAAAAAAAATGCTCACCTTAAATGCGCTTAGATGCTCAAAAGGCAAGCAGCAGACATGCTGTTGCTTGGAGACCGCCCAGAGACAACAGGCAAACAGCTGAGAGTTTTGTACTGTTTTCTGAGTGGAACAGTGGCCAACGAAGCGATCAATCTAATGATCTGTTTAATTCACTTCAATTCAGCCAACCTCTTTAATCCACTTAAGCAATCAAATGGAGATTTTTCTTAAAAGTGAGGAGAAATCAAAGGGTGTGAAATCTGGGATTTAAGGGTTGCATTGCTATATTTCTGAAAAACGTGGTAACTCTTTTTTTTGTGAAGATTTATACGCATTCAGAATGTCTTATAATGCATCTTATAAAACGGATAGTGGTCTAATCTTTAAAGTACCTATAAAACATTATACCCTTTAAATGTGTAACTATGAATGCGATTACATTATAGGCTTTCATTTAACATTTACTGAGGAAGGATAACACAACTGTTGTGCTGTATCATTTGAAACAGTTTCTTTTTTTCTTTAGGAGCTGCTTTGGTGTATTGGGTCTCCTGCAGTGTGCGTTACTTATAGATGGTCATGTCACAAAAGAGTGGTCTGAAATACAATCTGTTGCTTCTAATTCCCTGCTGCTATATAAGATTGGAGCAGCTCTTAGGCCAGCAGCTCTGGTGAAAAGCATTTCATCAAAATGGCTGCAACATTTCTTTGTTTCCCAAGCAGATGTATAGCTTCAAGACTACAAGCGACCACCAGCATCAAACAGTGAATTTCGTGTCAGTCTCAAGCATGTAAAGTTTTTCTTTTATTCATCTATTTTAGAAACATAGTATTATCAAGGATAGTGTTATGTAGGCTTAAGTCCTTTCACATGACTCACGTCATAACTATATGCATATAGATATGTAAGCTTGAATTCAGCATGAAAAGATTTATTTATTTTTTAAGAGAGAGAGAGAAGTAAGTGATGTCTGCCAAAAAGGAAATTTTAACAATGCCAAAGATTCATGCACAATACAACCGTTTTGAAACCCTCCACCAGTTGCCTGTCTTAAAGCCTTTTGTGTGTTATTCACATTCATGCATCACTCTGATTATTGAACAGATCCAATAATGAAAGCAACCACACAAAGAAAAGGAAAATCAAACAGCCTGTCTCATCAGCCTGATTGATGATTATTTCAAAATTACCTGCACGTATTGCAGACAACCAAGCGCCAGTACTGGTTACAATCACCTTCCAAAATAAAGATAATTTTCACACTGAAAGCAGTGAGAGATCTGAAATCTCTCTATTCAGAGGAGACAAAGAGAAATGGGCCATTGAGTAATGGGGACAAATAAGATTGTTTGTTATTTTCCTTTGTCTTGTCCCTATACAGTGTCATCTCTGTTTCTCACTTACTGTGTTATGTAATTCTGTTTTTCCCTCAACTCATACTGACTGTCTTTCTTCCTCTCTGTTAATGCATATTTTCAAAGCTCTCTCTTTTCTGCTGGCAATCTGACTGGTCAGTACATGATTAGCTGTCATTCATCCATTACTGCCATTGCCACTCTGGGTTTTCCAGCATTTGACTGCTGAGCAAAACACACTTGGCAACACTGTGTTCCAGGCCAAAACCCCGAGAAAGCATTAGCTCAAAAAGCAGGAGGAGAAGCAGGAGTTCATAGTGGCACAGGGCATTACTGCTGTCCAATGGGAAAAAAAATAAAATAAATAATAATAATGGTGGCAAGATATGTCTAGGATCTAAAAAATGTTGGCATTAAAGATGCAGTTTGTAATATTGACAGCTAGTGGTTAAAATGGGCACTACATTCCAAACTCCAAATATTGGAGAGCGTTGTTTCCCCACCCCCTCTTCTGCAGACTTGATGCTCAGATGGGTTGCCAGATGCAACAAGAAACGAGCACAGCCGACAATGTTAGAAAACGAGTCTTGCACTGTACATTGATGTGTTGATTTATCCGTGTTTTAACATTCCTCTGGTCATGGAGCTTTTTAGATAGATGCAAAGGCTTTTTAGGTCGTGTAGAATCGGTGATCTCTGACCCAGTTCATTGTCCTGGATTCCATAGCTGCAATACCCTGTGTTTTCCAACAACTGGCAACCTGGTGTGCTGAAATACTCTTGGCTAAATTGGCAGACCAAAACAAAAAACTCTTCCCTTAACTTTAACCAGTAGCCAGAATAATGTCAGTGATGATGAAAAGAAGAGGTTTTATTAGAACTGGTTGGCATTACTGATAGGTCTGTCCTGATTCACTACTGCATTCATGGGCAGAGTCATGTTTATAATTGGTTACAGTGTTCAATCATTGCAAAACACAAATCTTAAAGAGAGTAGGGATGTGTGATATTGACAAAAAATATATATATATTTTGGGGGATTTTTTTCATTAATGATAATTAAACATTTTGCTGAGTTTGTTTTTATGCTGGTACCTTGGCTGGTTTAGGTCTGTCATGGATAAATAAATAGGACCGCCAGTAGGTGGCGGTAAGTCCCTGTCTTAATGAGTGATTCATTGAATCATTCATTCAAACAATTCATTCAAAATTGATGATTAATTTAGAAACGAAGCCATTGGCTGTCTTTATGAATGGATCATTGAATCATTGATTCGTTCAAAAACAGATTAATTCAGGAGATGTGTGTTGCTCTAATCTGGCTTTGTTTGGAACTATTTGGAAATAAAGAGGTAATTTGGGGTCTAAAATGTAACTCACTCAGTATTAACTTCTTGTTTTTTTGAACTTGTATAAAATGAATATCTAATTTGCAATCACGCTCACGCCCTAATATTCAGGAAAACGGCACTCTTGCTTGTGTGAAATTATGTAACTATATCATATCTTATGAAACACAAACCCATACAGGGATATTGTTTGCTTTCATATCATGAATTATTGGGACATTCTAACTGCATTCCATCATGCAGTGAATGCTTTAGGACTCTCAAAATGTTTTTGTTAGTTTTTTTGCAAAGTGAGTGACATACTCAATAATATCAGCTCGCACATTGTTAAAACAACAATTACGATATTATCACAGTCAATAAATATTGCACATCCTTTAAAAAAGAGTATTTGAACACAAATAGGAGTAAACTTTTGCCATTAAGCAAATTGCAACAGCCATAGCTGTAATATTATGTATCGATAACTGTTGTAATAAAAATGACTTAAATGTCTTCAAATATATATGAATAAAAACTTCTTTTTTACCTGGAAAAAAAAGTTAAGAGCTGAGTTAGTTGTGGCAGATACCAGCGGTTTCCTGAATCCCACTGAACAAGGAGGTTTTGAAATGAGATGAGGACTTTTCGTGCTACAGGACAAGACCCCGACTAACCATGTCATCCTCAGTTTGCACAAGGCTCGACACATCACCTGGGGCAGATTAGCCTGGCCTTAATTTCAAAACAGACGACTTGTCTGATGAAGCCCAATATAGAGAAAGGGAGGAATGGGCAATGACAGTGAGGACAAGCTTCAGCAGCAATGAAAACATCTCAGTTTTCTCATGTGGTAATCTGCCACCAATTATTTGTAACCATACCTGGTTGACGCATGATACATTATACATTATATAAAATATATATAAAACGTGAGCGAATAAGCGTGAAACTTATTTGTATAAACACTTTGAAAAATTAAGCAATAGTAAGAACGCACATACCATATCAGTGTCTGATACTGGTCCGAAGCTTGTCACATAGATGTTTGTCCTCACCTCAGTCACACTTTCTGATTGGACAAAAAGACAAAGAAAGAGTAGGCATAAGAGCAGAAATAACTATGTAATAAGTATATAAGTATATAATACTATGTAAAATAAATATTAAATGCATTTTGAAGCTAAAAATCTGTAAAGACAACAATGGGGTGTATGTGGAAACTTGAAAACCGGTCTCATCGTATTCACGTTAACAGCAGAATGAACTGATGGCAATATCAATGGAGTTTTAGGTTAACCTATGGTCTTTAAATAACCTAGTTGTTTTTATTGTCGCCGTTTTATTCAATTTGAATATGTTAGTGAGAAGAAGAAAAATAAAAACAACTTTTAGATATCAATCTGCATATGTGATGGGCATCGGTTATGGTCATCTTTGGTATCTCCTCTGAAGGAATCCTGAGTAAAACAGCTCCATATTTAACAAAGCACATACAACGCATAACCCCCATTCACCACTAATGGCCAGTAAAATAACACACACCATATTCAAGATGTGTTTCAACACCTACAGAAGATGTGGTAAGCTAAGAGATTGTGCTACAAATAATCAGCTGTAAAATTTCTGACCTGGGCTATCATGATCCGCTAGAAGACTGTCCAACCACTGAGTCAATTAGTAAGGTTTATCTAGTTTATCTATATTTTTATTTGTTTTGACATTTGAAATGTAGCATTTACAATTATAACATGAACACCTATCAAAAAACATAATCGACAACACAAACAGTCATGGATAAGCCAAGTAATGACAAACAGTATTAAGAATCAAGCGTATAAAAACATTTGAAGGGGAATTTTTAAATATTCAGCTATTTTTGTCCTGTGGCCTATACTTTGTGGGGGGAAAAAATCATACACATGCAAAATTCAGGGCAGACTACATAAAAAAAAAATAAGAATAAAATGCAATTTTTATGATATGGTCATATTTTGTTAAAATTGTTAACTGATTCAGCAAAGTGCAAGGAAACTTACATGCGCAACTGTATGATTTTAAAACCAAATATGTGCTAATTATAACAAGTAATTTATTTTGAATTATATGCATTATAATCATAAATACATTCATCAGTGTTTATTTACTCACTCTACCGTGCTTATGTTTAAGTGGGGAAACTTCTAAATATCTGTCAAGACAGTATTTTGCATTAATCCTGGTCCTGGGCACCCCTGTACTAAACAGCTCCATGAACTTAACAGATTTTGAAGGGGAATTTTTAAATATTCAGCTATTTTTGTCCTGTGGCCTATACTTTGTGGGGGGAAAAAATCATACACGCAAAATTCAGGGCAGACTACATAAAAAAAAAATAAGAATAAAATGCAATTTTTATGATATGGTCATATTTTGTTAAAATTGTTAACTGATTCAGCAAAGTGCAAGGAAACTTACATGCGCAACTGTATGATTTTAAAACCAAATATGTGCTAATTATAACAAGTAATTTATTTTGAATTATATGCATTATAATCATAAATACATTCATCAGTGTTTATTTACTCACTCTACCGTGCTTATGTTTAAGTGGGGAAACTTCTAAATATCTGTCAAGACAGTATTTTGCATTAATCCTGGTCCTGGGCACCCCTGTACTAAACAGCTCCATGAACTTAACAGAGTGTGTCAGAAAAGGGAGACATACAAAATGTGCAGAGCGGTGGGTCCCCAGGACCAGGATTAAGAACCACTGTTCTAAAATGCTGTAATGTTTTAAAAATGTTCTAAGTAGTTTCCTGATGGTAGATTTTTAGGATGGCTTAGAAAAAAGACAACATTGGATCTAGCAATGCCATTAATCTTTCCATCAGAAAACACTTGCCTAAAACGCTTTGTTTGTAGTCCTGCCAATATTTCTGTGTTTTAGCTATGTCACCATGTTACACATTTGCATAATGCGCACCTATTGGCTGTTTTTGTCCAACCTCAAAAAACAGTTGGGGAAATGATTTCACTATGTCGATGAAACTGATTTATTTTTTATTTTTTATCGTTGTGAGAGCAAAAACATTGTATGGAGTTCCAATACCAGCACCATACTTACCATAGATATAAAACTGTTTACAGATGCTCATGAATCCTTGGGGGCTGAAAACTAATGGTAAGGGGCATTAAATTTCTGACACAAACTCTGAGCGGTTGGACTGGGTCAGCTGACCAATCAGAGCAGACTGAGCTTTTTATTAAGAATTATGCTTTAAAGAAACATGATCTAAAACTGAGTGTTTCAGACAGAGGGTGAAAAGAGGTGCCGTAGCAATGTATATTATGAGAAAAATAATGTTTTTCGAACTTTAAATCATGCAAGCAGACCCCAAAAATTAATTTATGAACTTTTAATTGGCCATAATATGGGCTCTTAAAAATGTCATTCGTGTGGAGTAGGCCTTTAACCATCTGAAGTAAGCCATCATGTTCCAGTTAGCAACTTTGATGTGATGAGTACTGTAATACACATCAGCAACTATGTAAAGCAGGGTGGAAATGGAAAGATTTGATGGCGCTTGAGAGGGGTGACTGGATGGGAGCCAGGTGGAGCCAGCAGGACTCAGGCAGTAGAGGCAATAGGGTAGAAAATTGCCTTTTATTTCTCAATTATAACAGTGCAGTGTTTTATTTTTACATTTGATTAATTGGCTTCGGTAGTATTTCTCACTTGAATACCACTGCCATGTAGACCTGTGAAAAACATGCACACCAAGTAAGTCAGCAAGCAAATTATTTAAAGTGACAAAATACAGACAGAACGACAGAGCAGAGGAATGATAGAACTAATGGAACTCCAAGTGGATAATGAAACTTGTCACACAATTGAATATGGCTTTGCAGAAATCCCAGCTCTGGGATTTGGCTGCATTATAACCCAAAAGTTGCAAATGGGGTCTTGAATATGCAGCCAACCCCTAGTTCTTTAATTACCTGAAATATGCAGAATAATTATGTCGTGCTGGGGGTGTGATTCCCCGATGAACAATGCAGTGGCACGATGGAGGGTGTGATAGACAGAAAACTGACGAGATAATGAATGCTGTCCTCAATCAAGGGCTGTGCTGGAAGCGACCTTGCGCCAATTACATGCTGACCTTTAAAGGCCTTAAAATAGCATGCAAAACAAAAGGTTTGTCAAAAACACACGCATTGCATTTGGCAATGTTTCATAAGGTTTTGTTTAGTCCTCTTGTGGCAGCAAAAACATGATCACGTTGCTGGATAAACTTGTTTTAGACTTACTTATCATTCTGCACAACACTGAGTAGTCATTTGTGGGAAGAATGATGCTTCACACCTCTGACAGAGAAAGAAGTGGTATTTTTAGCTGAAATGTCACATTCATCATTACAGAATGCTACTGTTATTAAAAAAAAATTTTAAAGTGAAATGTTGATGTCTAATATACAGGAGTTTGGTCTTAGTGAGTGTAATTACACCGTCAAACCAATTTTTATAAAAGTTTGGTTTCGCTTTTATTTTTAATGTTTGTTTATGAAGTTTGACATGGTGAATACAAAAATCACATCACTTTTAACAGTGCTCATAAAAAAATATTTTGACAACTTATACAAGCTAATCTGTTATGCATAAAACTAAAACTCATAAAATGCATGCATAAAAATGGCATGTACATGGTACATTATGTTGTACACTTACCAAAGCGAGTCATCCGAAAACTTCAGAAGTGTACGTTGATTTTTGTCTTTTATGACTAGTCCCACAATGTTCCAGAAAGCACTAGAATATTCCAGAATGTTACGGAAACTTACCTAACCCAGAAACAGAATGTTCCCATCCTTGCAAAAGAAAAATATCTTAAAACAAACAAAACAAAACAAAAAACATGCTAAATTAATAAAACAAATATAATTATGATAACATTAACATTCCTCCTGCTCCAGGAAATAATTGTATATTAAATACTGTACATGTTGTGCATTAGTTTTACTCACTACTTATTCAGTGTCACTATAAATGTAAAATAAATAAATATAATACAATAAAATAAATGATTCAATAAATAAAACCTAATTATGGTTTTAAGCATGTTTTATTAATTATTATTTTATTCATATTTTATTTCATAGACCTATTAGTTCACAATTTTGCATGCAGCAGTCAGCAAATGTGCTGTACTTGCTTCTATCTTGCAGCACTGGTAAAAAAAATAATACTTTCATAAACCATGTGCTTAAATCCAGTATACCAGACATTGAATATTACTTAGTTCCCTCCTACAGAAAAACAGAATTAACACAGTTTGCTATTTAACATGCAGCAATTAGCATCAACTAAACATTATTTATTTGTAAAGTTTCCCATCTCCGGACTGAGGAGGTTAAAGAGGTTGGAATGGATGATTTTCCTCTTTGCACTTTTGAAAACAGAGCCCATTAAAGAGATCATCACACTGAAACATGAGCAAAATCCCTTTTAGTGTTGCGACAAATAACAAGCCTTTCTGTAGTGCCAGCGTGTGTTTAGGAGAGTGTTTGTGAGCTGTATGTTTCCATCAGAGTACTCTAGCATATTTTGTACTGAATCATCTCAAGAGGCTGTCGACTTTATTGTGGAGCTGAAAATGAAGCAGCACGGAGAGGTAAGCATGGCGGAACGACTGCCTTCAGCCAACAAGCAAAGGCAGACCAGCCTCTGTCCAGTGTTAATTCATTTTCTTTGGATTTACACCTCCTTGCAGGAAAAGCCTGTCCCACCTGAGTGTGGAGGGGCTTAGCCGAAAGCATTGCAGTGACTGAGTGATAAGGGGCTCTTTGTATTTCTCCCACAGCTTAACTGCATACCACGTGACTGATCTATATGTGTGTCAGCCAGCTGGTGAGGG
Source organism: Sinocyclocheilus grahami (assembly GCF_001515645.1). Taxonomy (NCBI): domain Eukaryota; kingdom Metazoa; phylum Chordata; class Actinopteri; order Cypriniformes; family Cyprinidae; genus Sinocyclocheilus; species Sinocyclocheilus grahami. The sequence continues at coordinate 79,541 of NW_015506767.1, forward strand.
CTCAACCAGACCTGTCAGTGACGTGACATTTTGAAAGCTGATGATCTTCCCATTGTGCTGCGGTTCTGATCATTTATTCATTTCAAGAAAGCACCCAGATGACAAATTGATTTTTCTTTTAAAATGACGCTCAAGAGCGCCGTTTGTATGCAGAAACTGCATCCACACCTATTTTGTCTCACGTCATTTATTTTGAACATTGGCTCATTGATATTGATTAGCAGTAGATGACTCAGCGTCTTTCTGTTTACAGAAACATGGCTGCTCTATTCAGTAACTCACAGTATAAGTGAAAGAACAATGGAAACTGTCTACGGCCGTGCTTTCTGTTGTCTGTCTGTAGAGGAGACAAAATGAGATAATGCCTGATTAACTGGGGAGGCGGGGTGAACACGGTGGCTTTTTATGGTGTGTCTGCACATTGTATTTTTTTTGTATATTGAGTTGAAGCTAATCAATGGCTGTTACTTGCCAGAGAACCTTATCCTGTGAAGATGGCCATTCAGTGAACTCAAACCAGAGGTTTATTAGTGGGATTCATGAGGCTGCGATACCAGTCCTCCTTCGCGTTTGTTTCCCAGCCTCTCTAGCAGGTTTATGTAACCCTGTGAGGGCGAATCTTTAAAGGTAATTTACAGCCCATTAAAACAAGCAGAGGAGGATAAGAATGAGAGCACGGTGGGGCGAAAGTGAAGTATGGAGTGATTGCCACACGAAAAAAAAAAAACAGACAGGTGAAGAAAGATGATACAAGCTACCAAGTTTCTTTGCCTACGCACCTCTACAATGCAGTCCTAAAGAAAAACCTTCTCTTCAAATGCATTCTAGGGCTCTAGCCTTCATTGTCGACCTTAAACAAGTGCTTTCAACTTTATAAGTTTCCATTGGAGCTGTGGCCTAGTGGTTAGTGAGACATGGAGCTCAGGGAGTCAATCAAGTCTGGCTCCTAATTTTCTTGTCTTCGCTCAACTATCAATATCAACCATAAAATAATACAAATAAATTTTTGCAACTACATTTTATTTATTTGTTTGTTTTATTTGTCTATTTATTTATTGAATTTTAAATTTTTAAGAAAATGTGAGTGGATCTGAATGCATTTCACCATATTGATATATGGTTGCCAGGATGTTCTGGATGGTTACAAGTACACTGCTAAGTGGTTTCTAGGGTTTTCCGGGTGGAGTTATGTGGTTGTTTACAGGTGCAAGGAAACAGAGCCCTTCAGGTCTCTAAGAGATTCTTCTCCAAGACAGTGGTTCTCAAGCAGTGGCAGCGGCCCACTTGGGGGCCTCTGAATACATAAATAAATACATACATATATTTTGGGCACACAAATACTGCCAAAATAGGCAAACAAACCCAATTAATGCATGTGCCAAATGTTGCTTGATTTGAGGTGACACGGTCAGTCAGATTGGACAGGAAACATGCATCATCTGTGTGCAGCCAAACGAAAGACATACGTGTCCCCATCTGGTGTTATGTGAGGTGTGTGAGCTGATTGGAATTTCTCTCTCAGATGTCGGGCTACAGTGCTGCAGGATCATGGGCCCTGGCGGCAGCTGCTTCATCCCTCTTCATTACCACCACATCATCCCTGCAAATAAAAATTGACTTTTTCTCGTAACACCCTTCCTTCACCCCCATCCCAAACCTCTCCTATCACATTCTCTGTATTGGTATCCTTGAAGCTCTCTCTGTCTCTCTCTCTCTCTCTCAATCTCCTGTCTTCTCTCCTTTTAATCGTATCCCTTCACGCTCTCCCTCTATCTTAGAAATTAAGTGGCAAAGAATAATATTCAAGAGGTCCAGATAGTAGCAAATGTGATCCATTTCACTGAGTCACCAGTATACCGTATGCATACACATACATAATGCTTCAATAGAGTGGAGTGTGGTAAATAGACAGTGTTGAAATGAACTTCTGAATATTGTATAAAGTGTTTGCACACACGGTACAGATAATGGAGGGGGTTTTATAATGCAAGAAATTCTGTTGTTCACCTTCTGAAGCAGAACAAATATTAATAGTATCGTTTACACCATTTTCAATTAGTTTTTCATCACACAACAAATAGCATGACAAGGCAAGATTCACTATAGAAAATTCAGTGGTGTGTTTTGGACAAAAAACAATTATGCCAAATCCATTTTTTAATGGAAATATGCACATGGCATCCACTTAATAACATATACAGAATATAACAGTAAAATGCAGGTTAAACATCTCTCAAGTCCGTTAAAAAGCACAAGAACTCTGTCAGCCCATTTATAGATTATTGGCCTGATAACCCATAAATAAAGAGATTTGGCAGCACTATTCAAAGTCAGTTTCAAAATCGACTGACTGCATTGGCAATAATTAATAACCAATAATAAGCAGTTTGTTTTCAATTTTGAATGTTGAGTAAATATTAAGTTAAACATTAATACAAAGGGGTCATAAAATGCAGTTTTGTATTTTAATATTATGTTTCTCAAGGTTAGTTTGTACCAAAAAAGTGTCACAATTTGTAAAAATTCTCATTTTTCCATCCTCACTCTGTCAAACAATTTCAAGGGGCGTTACCTCTTGCAGAAATGGAAGTAAACCCCCACTGTGATTGGCTAACTTCACTGCACCGTATCCACACCCTCCTTTACAGCATGTTGTGTGTTTTGATACTCTAAATGGCAAGCGTGTGATAAAGCCATATATGTGTGAGCCCAAGTCGGATCTCAAGGCAGAAGAAAATAAAACAACGCAACCATTTGCAAAGCAAAGGCACTTAAATGTAACCACGTATTTATGTATGGATTACAAATTTCTTAATAAACAACGACAATAAAACACTACATTTTGTGAAAGGTTAATAAAGGTAAGAGCAACATAAACTAAAAAATATATATTTAACTCGCATAATAAAAATATTAAACTCAATCAAATATTTCTGATCCGGATATGTACTAATTTTATCAGCAACACTCAAACAATGATACACTTGGTGTCATGATAGCATTAAACGCTGGTTTGACATTCATTACAAAGACACTGTAAGATTAAAAAAATAAAAATTAAGTGACTTCATGATTGTGAATCACGATTCTCCTGAATCCGGGCGTTGAAAAAGGGTAGAAAAGAATAATCCATATTTTAAACAGGGGAGTCATTTCTTCTGGCCATAATCCACTTGCTCTTTAGATATCCGTGTCAGTGTTGGCTAAAAGCAGTCCACCACTACTACTAAATGATCTGTACTGTGGTTGTGCACAGGCAGTGAAAAGCCAATATGGGTGTTTGTGTGGATTTCTGTTCTGTTGTCAGTCTCCGAACATTATGGTGCAGTCACTGTATGTACAGTATGTAGTCTCCAGATGGGGAAGATGAGTAATTACAGAAAACATTTTAACAACAGCAGTCTATTCCTCACGCAAAGCTATCCTATGGCTTCAGACACTTTATAGACTTTAGACAGCACACAAGCTATATGGACCACATTATTGAGACTTGTATGGTACTTTTTGCCCTTGAAAAGGCAAAATACCTCCAAAATACCTCCTTTCATGTGCTACTATAAGTCCACAAGCACAGAATCTGTGCCCTCTGAACATACAGTGGTCTGCAGATACCAACGAAGTTCTAGAAATTACATATTGCACATCTTTTTTGGGGGGGGGTAGAATTATTGGTTATCCAGTGTTTCCCATTCATTAACTAGACTGTGGCGGCCCGCCAAATATTGGGGTTGGGGTTTATATGAATGTATTTCTGAAGGGAACTGACTTCACAAAAGTTTCGATGGCATTTTTTCCCCTCTTATCATTGCTGATCCATAACCACCACCTGCTGTCAGAGAGTGAATTTGCGTTCTCATTCAGCCTGTCTGTTTTTGTTTCATGCAGGTTTTATCGTTGTATCTTTGTTTGTGTTGTGATTCAAATGCAGTGGTTGGTTCTAAATTCAAATGGCTTTTTTTATTAAATATGTTTAGTTGTTGTAGTGGTAGGAACACGTAGTAGTACAAGTAGTAGTAGTTCCCTCTCAGTCGGTCACTCTCGACGTCACGTCGGAGGACAATGCTGAGTGCCATAACGCTACTGGTGTACAACTAGTCATAGCTATTGAACATTTGACCAAAAATGGAATTTACTGTTAAAAAAGGACATGTCATACCATTTTGAAAACAAATCTGTTGTCTTGCTGCAAATCAAAAAATCAATCAATAAATAAATAGCCTCATGTAGGAGAAACTATTTGTATATAAATGTCTACTGTGTCTTCATTACCATTGGTAGTCAGTAACATCATGTCACTGTTTGCTGAAAGTGTTTTTTTCTTTATTTTCTTTTTTCTTTCTGGGTAAAAATCGCTGTCAGAGCGAATACCCTTATGGGTGGTACTTTGTGTATCCATTGGCACAGGCTGTTTAGAACATGTATTAAAACATTCTTGTTAAGTTCTTGTTAAGTAAATTTTTCATTTGACTTTTCTACATTCTGTCAGTGATGAACTCAAGTCACTGTATCTGCAGACGTAAAACGTTTAATGAAACGATGACAAGCACTTCAGGAAGCCAAATGTATTCAAGGCCCTGTTTAGTCTCTTCTAAATTTAGTCCTCTGGTTGTAGGATAATCTCAGAAGTAGTTTAGAAGAAGTTGTTCTGAACTGACACAATGCTGTCTAACGTTTTTTTTCTTTTAAGGTTATTATTTTTTCAACCTCGTTCATTAAAAACTTCTGTATTTACCAATGAATTATAAATACGACAAATATATTAAAAAAAGAAAGAGCATATTCGCAGTCTAAATGATTATTTTGTACATTGTCCTGAATGTGTCTCCCAGCTTCCTCTTATTTTAACTGTATTCCTTTACAGACCATTTGTAGCTTTCACTGGATAGCCCAAGATACTCTGAGTGAACATTGATTTTCCATCCAGCCTCAGAGAGGTCAAGACTGCACTGTCATATTTTATTGGAGTCTCAGATTCTATTCCATTTCCTATTTTCTTGGTCTTGAGGTTTGTCATATATCGTTTTTTTATTTAGTGCCTAGATGCATGTTACTTATGTTCCAGTGGAAATTAATGTCAGTGATTGTGTATCAGAGACCAAGCAAAATGATATCAATAGATAGGTTTATACTAGTTTGACAAATGATGGCATTTTAGATTATTACATAAAAGCTTTTATTAGCTCCACAGTTCCATTATCTGGTTAACAATATAATCATTACTACCAATACTAACCAATATAATCAATATTAACCATAGCTAAAGAGCTATTTAGGCACTGTTTTAGTCTTTGTAATATCTTGCCAGTAGAAATGCAATAAATTAATACAAAGTTCTGTCATGAAACTTTAGATGGTGTAGGCTGATTCTAAGGCAATCTGATATAATGGCATCATTATTCACATGAAGCAGCTGATTGGTTTCTTTTTGCATCAGCAGCCAATGAGCTTGCTTCTTAAGATTCAAATACTTGGCTAGTTCTTGCTGTAGCAGTTGCAGTGCACTTCAGAAACCCTTCACCTTCCCCAGCTCCACCTGTATAGATCTGCCACAGTCAGGGGCGGAGCCATCATTTCAGAAGTGAGGGGGACAGAAATGTCAAATGTATTTTTTTTTGTCTAAATGACAAATGTTTATAATGTTTATTTATTTATTTATTTATTCTTATCTTTTACTTTAATGGGCTAAGAAATCAAATACACTGCTGGACAATGACTAATAATTTGTATTATATAGCTATTTTTTTTCACCAATACTTTCCTAATGACAATTTTATGATTGGTTTATACACTACAAAAATGTTTTTCCATTTTTATAGCAGAATAAGGCAGAACATATATTTTATAGTTTCTATAACGTAATAAATTGTGTGTCAATTAGCATTGCGTTATTCATATACTTTATGTATTACTGGACTTGAAAAACACATATTGTAGCAGCTGCATGCCTTTGTCCATATTAGGGATTTCCTGCACATCATAATTTACTTCTATGAGTCCGTTTTGGACTTTCTGCACAAGAGTGCCCTCTGGATTCGAGTATAAATTAACCATACACTGCATGAAAGTGTTTAGCGCTTCTTATTATATACACATCGCCTCATTTTGGATACGAATAAAACATAAGGTCATGCATAGACTATCTTGTCTCTTTGAATTGAAATCTAGATTTATTCACATTGGCTCTTAAAAACCTCTATGTGAACACATTTGCCTGAAAAAGTGCATGGGACAAATTTACGTTTTATTAAATGTGGGGTGACACGTCCCCCACATATTCTATGCCCATGGCTATGGGGTGATTTCATGTATGCTATACTATTTTCTTAATGCTCACAGCAGCATGTCTGTGGATGTATTGGCAGTAGCGAGTCTAGGTACTTGATCTGCCGAGCAGCAGCAACGTAGCAGATCTTTTCCGTCAAAACCAAACACTTTAACATTGCCATGTATATCATGCTAAATTCTTCGAGAGCTGTCATGACAGAAATGCAAGTCAGTGCAATAGGTAATGGTAATAATAGCATGCAGTATAACAAACAAATAAACAATAAATAAATAAATAAAACTATTCACTATTCGGATGTTGAGATGCTCTGAAAGGTGAACTTGGCCTTCAGCATCCACATCCTGATAAATAAATTCAACTCCCGACATTTTCACTCAAATACTATGCAAGTAAATTTGGTTTTAAATGCTATTTCATGTTAACTTTAAAATGATGCATGTGATGAGCACAACATGACCATAGAAACTACTTTGTAATGCTAGTAGAACTTTGTAGTGCTCATTAGGCACACAGAATGTTCCAATTTTACCACAAAAGCTCAGTGGTATTAGTTATTTCTGTATCCATTCCATGACGCCATGTGCCCACTATGCTATACAGAAACAAGCAATTACTGTGATTGGGAGAAGATGGTAGAGATGCACATAACTGCTCATACACGCCAGTCTAACTCTGCTGAAAATGTACAGTGGTACCCTTATCTGGCTGACATGTAGCCTAACCATCAGGACGAGCCTTGCAAGGGATTTCTGATAGACTATGAGAAATCTCTCCCACAGTTCAGTTAAGCTTCTTCACACTTGGACGTCATACACATTAATATTGAAGACAATGAGTATTATTTTCAGGAAGGGCAGGCTAAGAAAAGAAAATAACAAGAATTAAAAAGACAGTTAAAAAAATGCAATGTGCTGGATCATAATGTAACTTAATGCTGAAAATGAAATTAGAGATTTTTTACTTGTTGTCACAGCAGTGAAAGTTGAAAACACGTGACTTTAACCTTGGAAAGCCTACAAAGACATGAAATAATGCAAGTGATTTCAAAATGAACATAAGCCTTAGAAACCTCCACCGAGTGTGTCTACAGGCGTCATCAACCTAGAATCTCATTGACGATGTTGATGGTTCCGGGCTTAGTGACGAAAATATGAGGATAAGTTGCTGAATTTGGTCGCTATAAAATAATTCAACATAATAATGTAAATCTGTGAAAATATCTTGGAACTCTCCAGTTGATCCCACAAACTCCGATCTCTGTCTCTGTTAGTTTGATCTGACGCTTCTGCGTGAGCTCTTAACTAATGATTCACTGGATCTTTGCAAGGACCGCCTCCCTCATTTCCATGTTGCACACGGTAAAGTAAAAATGAACACTTTAAAATCCAATAGTTTACCTTACTTAGATTTAATTAGTTATCTTTACTTAGTTGTTATACTTACTAGGTTTTATTAAGTCACAGCTACTTTAAAGGCAAATAAAACAATTTACTTACTGTTTTGAGTGACACTTACTTAAAATATTCAAGTAGCCACAAAGGAACCAATGACATTAATAAACCAGTGAGAGGCAGCAGTGCACTAATATGTTGCTAATGTGCAACATAACAACAGAAGAAGAAGAAAAGAAAAAGCGTCTTAATAGACTTTTCACCCATTTCCTCCATGTCTGCAGTTAGCTTTCACTAGTTGCATTCACTCGTTTCCCAAAGTCAGGGTGCGAACTACGGGAGAGCTAGGGGGAGCTCGGCTCCCCTTAATAAGACATGGGCTCCCCTGAAAACGTGATTTGTGAAATTTGGGGGGGGGTCTCAAAAAATATTGACAATGTGTTATTTTGACATGCAATTTCAGTTTTGTGTAATGTGATCATCGTGGATTATTATGTGTAAAATTGCAAAAATATCATTCCCTCATGCATGACGGCGATTTAAACTTCAATAAAAATAACTATACATGCTATTCTTGTCATGAGCATCAAGGTGTGGGGGCGCTGCGGTGCAAATTCCACTCATGTTTAGTACATGTTAACTCAAAGATTTGTAGAAAAAATATAAACGTTGGACTCTGTGGTCGATTCTGTGTTAAGGTAAGGCATGTTATTTGCAATTATGTGTTGTGGCTGGGTTGTTATAGGTCTGCGTGACTCTCGATGTCTTAGGTCTAACTGAACGGAGGAATTATGGTATTCTTCTGTAGCCTGACGACGAATAACTTTACGTTAACCATTGTTCATGTGAACTCAAAGACAGCCTGATACTTTGTGTATACAAACCCAATTCCAAAAAAGTTGGGACACTGTACAAATTGTGAGTAAAAAAGGAATGGAATAATTTACAAATCTCATAAACTTATATTTTATTCACAACAGAATATAGATAACATATCAAATGTTGAAAGTG
>NW_015506767.1:89694-103901 GCF_001515645.1 Sinocyclocheilus grahami
CCCCCCCCCCATTATAAAAAAAACAAGTGGGCTCTCTCAAAGTCCATGGTATAGTTCGAACACTGCCCAAAGTCATCTTGAATGTAGAATTGTCAATACAACAGAAATATTTGAGAGATCATCACATAAGCTAACTTCATAAATTGATGTTGATTTTTCTAAAATGTTTTTTTTTTAACACCATTATAGTGATTAGCATTCCCTTTGGTTGGGCACTTGGAACTTCGTTTGTGTTACTATAATTTTCTTGCTGTTATTGCAGCAATGCATCATGAAGTCAGAGTTATTTGATTTTAAGAGAAGAAAAGTAATAAATAAGTTGCTTTCAGAAGGTGATCTATCTTCTAATTTAAGCAGTAGTGTATTTATTTGTGTTCATTAATGATGCTTTTCAAATTTCATTTTTTATATATACTTTGAGATGCTTTTAATAAGGTTTATATCATTCTTAAATAGTATGTGATAATATGCTAAAATCACAAAGAGACTTAACCATTCAGCACGTGAATCACAACAATAGTAACAATTATTACCATAAATTATTCATTTATTTTCATTAATTGTAACAATAACCATTTTATTTGCTCTTTTTGTTGTGCTACTACTGACACAAGACAGTAAATAAAATTGGCAAATAAAATCAACAACTGTAAAACAAAGCTACTGCATAATTTTTTCTGCCGCAAAGCACTCTGGGAGTCAGTGAGTAGCTATACTAAGTCATGAGTAAACCTTTAATGAAAGGATCAAATACCCACTACAGTTCTTTTTTAGTTACTAGAACTCATGTGTAAGTAAACTATACTAACTAAGCATTTGTCAGTACAACATACTATTCCTATTTCACTTTACTTTTTTACTTTCACTTTAGTTTTTTTTAAGGCAATCAGTTTGCATGATTTTTTTAAGTAAGCCCAACTAATTAGATTATAATTTTATTTATCTATAATTTTTGCAGGTTTGGTCCACCATTCTTTACTTGCTAATAAAAGTACAAGCTATCAGTTAGTTTTAGCTTTACAAAAAAAATGACTGTTTCTACATTAAAATTAAGAGTGATTAGATGACAGAAGGCATGTAGTATAGGTTTTGATCATGTTGATTATTTAGAAGCCTTAGAAATCTGCTATTTTCTTGCTATATAGCTATTTTTATATTAAGGCATACTCCAAAAGTCACTGTTTAAAGCTCTCTCCTCAGTCCATCAAGAACATTTATGGATTTCAAGATGCAAAAATAAATAAAACAAAACAAAACAAAAAAAATACATGAAAGTTTGTCAGCGATCAAAAGAAAGCCAGATGCAACAAAAATTGAAAAGCGCTCAAAACAGCACTGCTGTATTAAACCTGTGATTCTCCCTCAGTGCAATTAAGAAGCAAATCAGCGGGGAGGATTAAAACATCCACATCTGACATTCCAATCTTGACAGGCCTTCCTGAGCTCCGCTGCACATTTACAAAGTCCTGCAGAGCACCCTGGAGAAAATGCAACACAAATCGAGGACATTTTAATAATGTAACTAAAAAAACTAAGCGTGCTACTCGAAATGTATTGAAGAGTACTTGACAGGTCTTTAAATATATTCTGAGCCACTGACAGAGTAGGGTTTATGTTGAAACATGCATCCCTTTTTTTCCTTTCTCCTCTTGTGTGAACCAAACATGTGACATATGATATCCTTCTTCAAAATAAAAGCTCATGTTGCGACTGAAATGAGATGCTGGTCGCTCCATGCAGTCAGATGGTGACATTGATTTCCTCCATTTGGCCTGCAGCCCTTCAGAAATACTCTCCGCTGAGCCAACGGAGAGTATAATCACATTCCCACAAAGCCAGCTGAGACCATCAGCCACTTAACGTTTCTGATGTTGACAATGCTATTACTCAGTTTATCAACAAGTGCAGAAATGCTACAGTGAGATATACCAGTTGATTAGCATGGAGTATCGCAACATTGGAAACGTACTGAATATGGTACTTGTAATCAGGGTTGGGGAGTAACGGAATACATGTAACGGCGTTACGTAATCAGGATACAAAAATCTAGTAACTGTAATCCGTTACAGTTACATCAAAACGTACTCAGTGCAATCACTTGCATTTTTTCAGTGGATACGCCATCATTTTTGCTCATAAAGGTAAGAGTAATACATCACTCAGAACTGCAAAGGGTCTACTTTTATTTGTGTGCACTCAAAATATCAACAAAATGTTGTGCTTTTATAAAATAAAGAAAACAACCATGATGCGCTTTCTGCCGTCTCGTCTTGAACAGGAGCGCTTCACAAAAATGAACCGAAACTCAGCGAATACATGCCTCACAGACATGATAAATATATCTATAGAAAGCTTTAAATTACTACTCAACGAAATAAAACAAATCGAAAACAAAAACTCTTTCATTATAATCATAATCCGTAAGGACGCACTTCTCTCTAAAGGCGCATCTAAAGAGGAGAGATGGCAAGTCAGGATCGACAAATTCATCCTTTGTGATACCAACTCAGAAAACACTAGTTTAATAGTATATTATTCATATATCTATAACTATTTCCCCCTGACACATTCATGGTAATTATTTTTGCTAGGGCTTTGTGGTATGTTTTAGCCTATTGCATGCATTTGAACGCAGATCTTTTCAGCTACGCTGATGGCTCACATACTGCTGCTGGACACTAAACACCGTCGAGCCGCTCTTGACAGTCGCGGTAGCACGGTCTCGTGTTTTTTCCACCAGGCAGCGTGGCAAATTTTTTTTCATCACTAATTGATGGATGTCTAAAATATAAAAATAAGCAGAAGCCTAAAACAGGCCCGAGGCCTGGCCCGCGTCTGAACTATGATGTGAAAATTAGCTCGAAGCCCGGCCCTTGGGGCGTAAAAAAGTTGGGCTGAAATGCAGGGCTCTGGTTCCTGGTTCTGTTGACACATGTTGACTCATGCGAGCCTTCTGCTGGTGCATGTGCAAATAACACCAGTCTACAATTATTCTCCTCAAATGCTGGATGAATTAATTACGATGCTTTCTGCTGGGAAAAACGTTTTCATGTCTGGAAATTTCACAGTTATTTTGTTTTCAAAGTGGATAAAGGAAATAACATAGTTGTACAGAACTTGCGGAAAATGAGCCTGAAAATGTAGAAATTAACTTGAGAGTCCCCACACCCCGGATCAGTCAATGAAATAAAGAAAGTTAGCATTTCACATTAATTTCCACATGTAGGCTTATTTTAAAATAGACTAATGTATATGGTGTCATTTTTTTAATGTTGTGTATAAACTATATTTATTTTTACTTGTACATGTTAAAGAAATAAAAAAAGTAATAATAAAAATAAAACTGTAATACTAAACTGTATAGCCACTAGATGTCTGCATAGCCTTTTATATAAATATACGGGCTGACTGGTTCCTGGTTCTGTTGACACATGTTGACTCATGCGAGCCTTCTGCTGGTGCATGTGCAAATAACACCAGTCTACAATTATTCTCCTCAAATGCTGGATGAATTAATTACGATGCTTTCTGCTTGGAAAAACGTTTTCATGTCTGGAAATTTCACAGTTATTTTGTTTTCAAAGTGGATAAAGGAAATAACATAGTTGTACAGAACTTGCGGAAAATGAGCCTGAAAATGTAGAAATTAACTTGAGAGTCCCCACACCCCGGATCAGTCAATGAAATAAAGAAAGTTAGCATTTCACATTAATTTCCACATGTAGGCTTATTTTAAAATAGACTAATGTATATGGTGCAAATGTTTTAATGTTGTGTATAGCCTAAACTATATTTATATTTACTTGTAGATGTTAAAGAAATAAAAATAATAATAAAAATAAAACTGTAATACTAAACTGTATAGCCACTAGATGTCTGCATAGCCTTTTATATAAATATACGGGCTGTAATATCTATGGTGAAACAAGACACGATTTTTAATAGTTTCAAATAGTTTTTACTATAGTTTTTATTAGTTCTAATTTTAAAGTCATAGTTAAATAAAAGTACGTCGATATTGCTTTTTTGACTTATTTACATATGTAACTTGAAGTAATTCAAAAGTAATCAGATTACATTACTTTTATATTTTGGTACTTGGATTACGTTACTGAATACTTTTTTAATGGAGTAATTTGTAACGGTAACGGATAACATTTTAAAAGTAACCCTCCCAACCCTGCTTGTAATAGACAAAGACAAAATGATTCTGCATTCTGCAGTGAGATAAAGCATAATATATTTAGCCGTTCATAGTGTAATGTTCACTGTAGCGATGCAACTGATAAATTACCCTGCTGGAGTGGCGAACGTTGAAACTCTTGGTAAGTGATGCACGCTTAGAATAACTAAATGGACTTCTGCCCCTCAACTACCCTTTTCCCGCAACCCTGCAACACATTAACCTCCACACCGTCACGCCAGCCATTGACGCCATGTTATTTGTCGGCACGGTCACATCTCTGAGTGCCACCATATCCTTCTAAAGCCTGTGAATAATGCATGTGCAATGAGCCGGAGGGAGAGAGGGGCTGGAGTGGCCAGAAGTTTTGAAGCGATCCATATGGAAGGAGTGCAGCAGTGGCGCTCTCCCCTTCTTTGTCGGGTATTGATTTCATGTCACTTCGGACAGTTGATACTGATTCCAAACAAAACAGACAACAAAATAGGTTTGAGCTATCTGCAATCATTAACTCGAGATTGCACCACACAGGGGTGGGGTGTTTGTCTGTGTGTGCGTGACGGAAAAGAGGTTTTTGCCTCCCTTTGTCAGGGAGGCAAAACACAAGCAGCTCATTCATATGTAAAATATGGATTGTCGTGAATAATAGTTTAATCAAGCCCTGCCTATTGGTACACGTGCGTGCAGCGAGGGATGGATGTGATGCGTGGAATGACATTAGCTAATATGGGAGATTTGTCTGTGACAACTTTATCCATTAGCAAGTCTCCGGCCTGTGCTGCTAAAGTCGATTTAGAGTCGTGTGTTAGTATCGTTGGGCATCAGCGAGGCTGCAGAACTCGTGGAGCGACAGCTGTGCTGATTCAGAGAGATACTCATGAGGTATAAGCATTCTGCTGCTCTGAAGTCTAAAGGGATTATGCCTAAACTTGGTCATGGCTCTTGCGGGCTCGCTACATTTTCGAGATGGCACGCAATATATCCTCAGATACGCGTCATCTGCGTGGATTGCTTCTCTCTGCAGCATGGGGGCAAGAAGAGCAGCTACTTGAAGCTGGAATCATGCGACGAGGTCAACGTCAAAGAGCTACACCCTTGCCATTTTTGTGATTGAGGTCGCCTTGTTTGTATGCACGGAGGGTTTGAGCTAGTTTGATCTGCCATCCAGAATAGACTAATACAAGGACCTGGCAGTAAGACACAAATTAAGTGTCAGTAGTCATTTAGACTTGGTTAACAACAAATTCGTAGCTCAGTGAATCTCCTAAAGCTTTCCAAGCAAGTAACTTTGAAGCTAGGGACAACAAGGACACACAATGAAGAACCGTGTGTTGTTATTATTATGTTGTCTCCAGCAGTGCCACTGGTATGACAGAGTGAGTTTGATGATGGAGACAGTGGGTTTCTGGAAGAAAGCTTGCACCATTCCTGATGCTTATTAATATTTGGAATTGCATGATCCAATTTTCAGAAACTCGCCTAAATAATGTTAAGCACATCTAATCTGTGCTAAGACATGTTGGACATTTTTTTCCTGAAGATCGACTTTAATCCTAACATTCAACCTTGTTCCACTGGCTCGCTGTGCCTCATTTCTGGGATATGTTTCTGCATTAGGGGGCAAAAAAAGGTTTTATATGCACACGCCTGGCAAGGCTGAAATTAAATTTACTTGGGTAGAGGCTAAGCAACAAAGAGCTATGGATCACAATAAAAGCATATCAAAAGCAAATAACCCTCTCTGACTGTAAGGGAAATGGGTCAGCTGAATAAACAACACTATTTAAGTCTCTCTCTCACTTTAGTCAAAAGAAAATGTATTCAACAAACACCAAAGTAAATAGCACCATGAAGCATGCTGTAAAAAGGCCCTGGTTTGTCTATTTAATAGTCTTGTTTATTCTGTTTGTTTTTTTAATCTATATACATTTTTTACAAGCATATAATGAGCCCATGTTTCCGGGACAGACCTACAAGCAGACGCAAAATTCTTGATGAAATAACATGAAGTCTCTCAGAGGACTGTACTGCACAAATTTCATTGCTCAGGGGGTCATACTTATAGCACTATTACTCAAAAGCAATGACAGAATAGCTTGATCTTTATATTGAAATTAATTTAGTAGTTATATTGAAATTAGCAATGCACCGTTGTATCAGCCATCACATTTATTGTGTTGTATATGGTCTACAGTCAGCTTCTGTGTGTAATATATAATAATTACCTACCCAAATTAATTAAATCTTTAAAATGTAAAGTACAGGTGCATCTCAATAAATTAGAATGTCGTGGAAAAGTTAATTTATTTCAGTAATGCAACTCAAATTGTGAAACTCGTGTATTAAATAAATTCAATGCACACAGACTGAAGTAGTTTAAGTCTTTGGTTCTTTTAATTGTGATGATTTTGGCTCACATTTAACAAAAACCCACTAATTCACTATCTCAACAAATTAGAATATGGTGACATGCCAATCAGCTAATCAACTCAAAACACCTGCAAAGGTTTCCTGAGCCTTCAAAATGGTCTCTCAGTTTGGTTCACTAGGCTACACAATCATGGGAAAGACTGCTGATCTGACAGTTGTCCAGAAGACAATCATTGACACCCTTCACAAAGAGGGTAAGCCACAAACATTCATTGCCAAAGAAGCTGGCTGTTCACAGAGTGCTGTATCCAAGCATGTTAACTGAAAGTTGAGTGGAAGGAAAAAGTGTGGAAGAAAAAGATGCACAACCATCCAAGAGAACCGCAGCCTTATGAGGATTGTCAAGCAAAATCGATTCAAGAATTTGAGTGAACTTCACAAGGAATGGACTGAGGCCTGGGTCAAGGCATCCAGAGCCACCACACACAGATGTGTCAAGGAATTTGGCTACAGTTGTCATATTCCTCTTGTTAAGCCACTCCTGAACCACAGACAACATCAGAGGCGTCTTACCTGGGCTAAGGAGAAGAAGAACTGGACTGTTGCCCAGTGGTCCAAAGCCCTCTTTTCAGATGAGAGCAAGTGAAATGCTTTGTTATACATTAAAACAGTGACACAATTCAATGCTCTCAGTTCATTTGAATGTAATTTTGTTCCATAGCTGCACCTCATGCCACTGATAACAAAACACTGAGAGACAACAAAGCTTCCTTTTGTAAAGAACAACTTGCACCTTTATTTAACAAACCTATATTATAAAAGGCAACTAAGTCATATGAATTTGCATTTTGTTTTTGCATTTGCATTCAAAAGTAAATGTAGCTGTGATCTCACAATAAATAGTCATAGCAGCAGATTATTGGTGTTTGCTTTTAAGTAAGATCTGTACCATTCCTGTGCATCCCTGGAAATATATTTGACTTTGAGCATGGTTTGAGATCTCTTTTGAAAGATACCATTAGAGGCTACAATGATTTTATTAGGAGAACAAAATCTGAGGAGATTTATTGAAGATTTAGTGGTCATGCATTGTTGTTTCCTGACCTGCAGGATTTTTACATCGAAAACGGTCATAATTCATAAATAAAATGCCATATATTTTTTTAGATCTACTACAGTGTGAAGCTGACTGTTTAGTTATTGACTTTAATTACCAATGCATAAACAGTAATCCATCTGCAAACATCAGTGGCACATGAACAGCACTTAAATTAAGCAGGCAAGTATATAAATACATAAGCAAATAAATAGGTAAATAAATACAATTAAAAAATATATATAATAGTACTTGACAAAATGTCTAAAGTGAAAACAGAGGTGTAAAATACAGATTCCAGTAAGTCAAACTTATGCATGGCTTTTTAACATCTGAAATCACCTTCTAAATGGTGGTTTTATTTTAAATGGTGGTGGGGACGTGATAGATGTTCCAGGAGACTGGTGCTGTGATGTCACACTAAATCAAATTCAGTACATTTTCTATCTGCTGACCTAACTGGAAAATGAATTTCTGCTTCCAAAGCAAGGAACTCACATTCAGTGACCCCTACTGACTATCATGTGTGGGGGGCGCACTAAAATTAACGGCTGATATCGCTCCTCTTTCATCTCAGATGCTTCTTTCTTCCCTCTCTTATTATCTCTCTCTATCTCTCGTGCATGTGTTTCTCTTTTGCTTATGTCACTGCCAGACGGAATTGGTAGATTCCAATCAATGTTCTTCTTTGACTAATTACTCTGACAAAGATGGTGAGGATCCAGATGAATAGATGCCTGCTGAGCATGCCTGGCAACACACACGCAGACGCTGTATCAAGAAACATGCCAAATATATCTTCCTAAGCAGCTAGAAATCTGCAGTATAATGATTCTCTATTAAACACTTACCAAGAGATGGTCTGGTATGATGGCTTTGGATTTAGGCCACTGTTAAGGCCTAATATGCTCACTGCAAAATAATTTTTGTTCTTTCGTTCGAGGCGGAAAAGACGCTCCAAATGGCTGAACAATGATATACTGTTTGCATGTATTCCGATGCCACCCACACTGCATACCCCAATGCTGGTATATAAATGAATATATATAGAATATTTAAATATGTGCCGTGTGCTATCCTCTTAATAACATAACAAAACCACAACAAACATTGACAGCTGTGACAAAAGAGCAGTTAAGAAAGCATCTGAACACAGAGATGTGGATATGTTTACGCCAGATCTGCATTTCGAAACTGTTTAAGTCAGGATGTTTAGGATAACGAGGGACAAGACGAGACACACCTGACATCAATGAACAATCAAGGTGAGGGAGAAACTGGGTCACGGAGCACATGGGGAGGGAAAACACAACAAAGATAGTCCAGGGGCGTGACATTACTCCCCCCTCCCGGAAGGCGCGTCCCTCGCCGTAACAATAACAGAAGGAGGGACGGGTGGGAACTTGGGAGGAGGCTCAAGAAAGGGATGGACACCCGGGAGGGGGCTGGCAGACAAAGACCAGGGAAGTGATGAAGGAGGGAGGAGCCAGGGAGGAGACAGGAGGGACTTGGAGCAGGCAGTGCCAGGTGGGACCCAGGGCACAGCCGAAACATCAACCCACGGTGGAGCCGACGGAGGGAGGAGCCATGGTGGAGGAAGGGCTGACGACTCCAGGGGGCCGACCAATGGCGGCGGAGCAGGTGGCAGAGGAGCCCGAGGTGGAGACAGAGAGCCAATGGGCCAAGGCGACACTGAGGATCCAGAGGGCCAAGGCGGAACACATGGCTCAGGCGACCGATATGGAGGCGGAGATCCAGAAGGCCGCAGTGCAGCCATAGTGACAGAGGACCAAGGAGGAGCCGAAGGGAAGGAGGAGCCTGACAGAGCCAGAGGGACGAGGCGCAGCCGGAGGAGTGGAGTCCCGAGGCGACAGATGGTCAATGACAGACCAAGGCGGAGCCGGAGGAACGAGGGAGCCCGGTGGAGCCAGTGGACTGATGGTGGCAGAGAAGAGGCATGGTGGAGCCGACGGGTCGATGGGCCGTGGCGGATTCAGAGGCTGGAGGCGAGGACAGGGGATCCTCCAGCCACGGTGACGATGGAGGATGGCAGACCCGCGGAGCTCCCACAGTACAGATCGAGGGCTGAGGGTGAGCAGAGGGGCTGCCAGACGACAGCGGTGAAGGAGGCAGGACCGGGTGGGTTGGCTTGCATTTATGAGCCTCCGGGCTAAACTCAGGAACAGGAGCCCTCTCTGGGCTGAACTCAACAGGAGCCCTTGCCAGTGGACTGATGGTGGCAGAGAGGAGGCATGGTGGAGCCGACGGGTCGATGGGCCGTGGCGGATTCAGAGGCTGGAGGCGAGGACAGGGGATCCTCCAGCCATGGTGACGATGGAGGATGGCAGACCCGCGGAGCTCCCACAGTACAGATCGAGGGCTGAGGGGGAGCAGAGGGGCTGCCAGACGACAGCGGTGAAGGAGGCAGGACCGGGTGGGTTGGCTTGCATTTATGAGCCTCCGGGCTAAACTCAGGAACAGGAGCCCTCTCTGGGCTGAACTCAACAGGAGCCCTTTCAGCCTTCCACATTCCCAGATCCATTAATTGCTCACCCTCAGCCATGGTGCAGGGGGCGAAGCTCCTCTCTGTGCATTCACTGTCCATGACGATCTCCCCCGTGGCGAGCTCTGTAGCCGGCTCTCACACCTGGTCTGATGTCACAGGCTCGGGCTCCTTTGGTGATCCTCAGCACTGTCGGTCTCTCTGGCGATGGCTCGTCGGTTGCGGGGAGATGGTGGGCAGGGCTCTGGGTCTGGCTGTATTCTGGATGGGAGATAGACGCTCTCCAGACACCTGATGATAGCTTCTCTCCAGCTTAGTCCGGTGGTCTCTGGGAGGTCGATGGGGCGGTGGTAATTAGCCCCGATCCAGAACAGTGAGTTCAGCGCAACATCGTCAAATGCCGTTAAAACGGCGAGCTGGCTGAACTCAACTGCATACTCCAACAGGGAAAGGTCCTTGCGGGCTAGGGCGATTAACTTGGCAGCGAGGGGATCCATGGGGAACACGGGGAAAAACAGAAAACAAACACTGTAAAAAACACAGAAAACAAACGAAGGGGAAGATGCAAATAAACTATTTTGAAGGTTGGGTCTTCTGTCACACTATGCTGTCGAAAGTAACGATGGAGACACGAAGTGGCATTAAGAGTCTTTAATCATAGAAACACAGGGGATAATCCACATCAGGAACTGGAGCAAACACACGTAGACAACAAAGTAGACCCGACAAACACAGACTGAACAGACTGGGGCTAAATACACAGGATAACGAGGGATAAGACAAGACACACCTGACATCAATGAACAATCTAAACTGGGTCACGGAGCACATGGGGAGGGAAAACACAACAAAGATAGTCCAGTGACAGTTACATTATAACTACAAAATTATAATTACAACTTAAATTGCAACGATTAGCTCTCCAGGGTGTTCATGTTTTAACTGGTGTCTCACGAGAGCCGATGCGAATGCAGCATTAAAGAAGGGGTGTCTGAAGTAACGAAAGGGGTATCTTCACAAAGTATCTTCAGGTACACATTAAATGGCCCACATATTTGTCAGGAGCAAAAAAGCCTGTCTTTACTACAGATATGGAACTAAAATCTACCAATAAACCTACAGATGGCAGAGTATTAAATAATATTACTTATAGACGGCTCTGTGGAATACTTGATTCTGATTGGTCAGTCGCAACATTCCGAGGTATGTTATACCTCAATAACAACCGGTAAAAGCTGATAACAAATAACTGATAACAATAAGCTGAATATAACCTCTGCTTCACATCGGAGTCCTGATCACCCTGTCGGGGGTTATTCTGTGATAACAACGGGCTTGATGTGCATTATCCCAGACTTACTAAAGGAAAATTGCCCAGGCCAACATATTTGAAAATGTGACTCTACATCCATTACATAAACACGCTTTAGAGCACCAAAAGTTTTAGATACTCAATTACAGATAAATACAGACAAGTTACCATGATACCACCACTACTTTACTATAAAACACATATTTTACTAACATAACGCTTATTTTGTCCTGAACAGATGCATAATATTATGGTAAGTTAGAACAGCCAGAATTGCAACCGGTGACAAAACAATAAAGCGAAATAATCAACTAATTACAACCAATTATCTCGCCCTCTAATATGGGGGGAAAATAACTACAATATTGATATAGTAACCTAATATTAAAGGCAGGGTAGGTGATTTGGTTCAAAAACATTTTTTGTTATGCTGGTTAAAAGTCTCTTCACATCCCGATACCAATCACTAAGTTAAGTGGTCTAAATGTATTTCTATGTATTTATATTGTCAATGGAAGGTGTAGGACTATAAAATGTTCGGCCAATCATATTCCTCGGTCCGAGGGCTACGATAGGCTGTCCTATCTGCCTGTCAACGTATGTATTTGCAAACCTCTGCACACCCTGCTCATGTAGACATGATACGTCATCAGCGCGTTCCATTACGCTATTGCAGACCAAGCGAGAATGGAAGGTGTTATTATTGTAATATTATGCACTTTGTACTGTAATGTTTTCTTACTGGTGAATAAGACATGAGGTAATCTGACAGCACTGCATTTAACCCTCCACCAACGCTGTCTCTCATCGTGTCACTGGTCAGTCTCTGGTCTGCCTGTGTGTGTTCATGTGTTTTGGAGGAGGCATGGCTTTGAAGAGTGATTCGCAGCGAGGGTGGGATCTTATGCTTTCAAAGCTAGCTTGCTATTGCTAGCCTCTCTGAAATCACCTTTCCTACATTTAATGTTAGAAAGCCAATGCAGTTGAGATTATTATTTAAATTTTTTTTTTTAAATCATTAAAATCCCTTTTCACAATCATATTGATTGAGGGGGCAGGACAGCCCGGTTTAGGGAGTGACGCCCAATCACACCCCTCTGTGGCTCTGGCCCTGTGTCTCAAACCAAAGGGCTGAACTAAATATTATTTGGCCAACACCAAATGAACTTCACAATTGCAAGATTTTCTTCGAAATGACATCACACCAGTTCGATTTTATGTTTTGCTTGAAGTATATCAGACCCTTTATGAACACACACTTGAGACACACCTGGAATGGGTGGAGAAAGATGTATGTCATGGCAGGGGTCATTTTTTTATGATTTAATGCTGTACTTCATTTTTAGAAGACCACTAGCTCTGGCTCTTAATTGCAAGCTCAAAATTCCTTTTTTCGCCAAAATCTCTGTCTGTACGTACCTTCACAATTCTGACATGTACGAGTGAGCTAATGAGTAGTGAAAACTAACTGGCATCACTACAATGCAATCTAGGCTAAACACGTCTCGGAATCCCTCAGGTTCTTCCAGCGTTTCTTTCTTTCCAGGTTTATTGAGTCACACTTGTAACCAAGCCCGCTCCACCACCGAAAATCCAATTCATGGCAGTTTGTGTCAGCGATTTACAGCCAGCTTTTTTTTTTTAAATCATTAAAATCCCTTTTCACAATCATATTGATTGAGGGGGCAGGACAGCCCGGTTTAGGGAGTGACGCCCAATCACACCCCTCTGTGGCTCTGGCCCTGTGTCTCAAACCAAAGGGCTGAACTAAATATTATTTGGCCAACACCAAATGAACTTCACAATTGCAAGATTTTGTTCGAAATGACATCACACCAGTTCGATTTTATGTTTTGCTTGAAGTATATCAGACCCTTTATGAACACACACTTGAGACACACCTGGAATGGGTGGAGAAAGATGTATGTCATGGCAGGGGTCATTTTTTTATGATTTAATGCTGTACTTAATTTTTAGAAGACTAGCTCTGGCTCTTAATTGCAAGCTCAAAATTCCTTTTTTCGCCAAAATCTCTGTCTGTACGTACCTTCACAATTCTGACATGTACGAGTGAGCTAATGAATAGTGAAAACTAACTGGCATCACTACAATGCAATCTAGGCTAAACACGTCTCGGAATCCCTCAGGTTCTTCCAGCGTTTCTTTCTTTCCAGGTTTATTGAGTCACACTTGTAACCAAGCCCGCTCCACCACCGAAAATCCAATTCATGGCAGTTTGTGTCAGCGATTTACAGCCAGCTACGGTTGGCTCCAATGACATTTTGCAGATCGTAAAAGCCCCTGCACAGTAATACAACCTTATTAATGAATGTATTAGCTGCAATGCATCCCTAGAGCCTGCAACATGGGGAACAGAGAAAAGGTAGAGAGTGCAGCTAGGTGGGGATGAGTCATCCTACCTGGTTTGCAAGCTGGGGTCGAAAAGCATGAGAAAGATCCACACGCAGGGGATGCATGCTGCGAGCTTGCGGAGAATGCCAGCCATATCACTCTGAGTTCTGAAAGACTGCAGAAAGAAGAGGGAAAGGAGGGTGAGAACAACCAAAATAGTGAAGTGGACATTTTTAGAAGACCACTAGCTCTGGCTCTTAATTGCAAGCTCAAAATTCCTTTTTTCGCCAAAATCTCTGTCTGTACGTACCTTCACAATTCTGACATGTACGAGTGAGCTAATGAGTAGTGAAAACTAACTGGCATCACTACAATGCAATCTAGGCTAAAC
>NW_015506767.1:103911-104160 GCF_001515645.1 Sinocyclocheilus grahami
CTGTTTCTTGTGCTAATTCTCAGGGTCAAATATGAATGGTGCTATTCTGCTGCCTTCCATTAATGTGGACAGGTAATCTGTCGATTTGAAATATCAATATAAATGTGCATAGGAATGAATGGTACCAATTATTAGCAATTCAGTACAAATACTGATAATTTTAGTAAAGCTTGCAAGTGCATATACAACGAATATGATAAGACATTCAGTCTGGATCCAGAACACCTGAGAAGAGATGATGCAACTCCT
>NW_015506767.1:105410-105737 GCF_001515645.1 Sinocyclocheilus grahami
AAATGTTTATTTTCTAGGTAAAAATTCTGCATTTGTACAGTGTGGCAATTCTAATAGATTCTTTTGTCTGTCTGTAAGGCTTAAAAAACCTTGTAGCACAGGCACTGTCAAGCCATCATTCTATGTCTGAAAACGTTTCTTTTCTAGGTAAAAATTCTGTATACTGTCTGGCGTCTTCAAATTCAAATTCAGAAACTATATTTGAATCGCTAAAACATTCCTGAAATATAAGGTATTTGTAGCATAAGAAGGCATTTTTAAGTTAAAATATTGACTTATTAATTGGACAAACTATAATTACAATACAGAATGTAAAATAGTACATAA
>NW_015506767.1:110778-148537 GCF_001515645.1 Sinocyclocheilus grahami
ATATATATATATATATATATATATATATATATATATATAGCATGCCCTTAAAACCATGATTAAAATAAGAAGTGTGAACCATTACATTTAAAACTTTCATGAACTGGTAACCTCACTATATTCAGTTATAGGACACTATTTATTTGTTTATTTCATTAAAACCAATGTATTGCGTTGTGTTTCAATCTATGTCACTTTATTGGATACTGTACATCAGTGTATGAGAATATAACCTGTTTGTGACAAGTGTTTGATGGAACCTACTGTGGAGAGCAGTACTGCAAGGATTTGATTAAACTGTCTGGAGATTCTTTGCTCTGATAGCCTACCAAATGGCAGCCTACAGTCGCAATTCCTCTGTTAGAAGTTTTTTTATGGATATGTATCTGTATCTACAGCTGCTAGGGGCAAACATGCCTCTGATAGGAGTGTTTTCACTTGTAAAATAAAAAAGAGGGAGATTAGAATGAACATTTATATGCAAGCTGCATTAGAGTTCCATTAAGTGCATAGAGAATTAGGAGTGGACTTCAATCAAATTGCAAAGAACCCAAAACAAAACTGCAATCCCTTTGCAAAGCAGCACTTGAACTCAACAAACACAAAGTAATTTATTTAACAAAAGCTATTGCATTCAGAGTAGGCTGTGTTTTTTTCTGCTATATTTGCAAAGCAATTATTGCTATGTTCCTAGTGGCAACTCCTGTGTATATGCTGAATTCATTTCAAAGGATTAATGAAACTCTCACACACATGCACAGCCTTGCATACTTTGATTCAAGTAAAAAGAAAGAGCTGAATTGAAGACCCAGCACCTTTGACTGATCCACGATCAACAACGAGGAGAAATGGGATATTGCCCACGCCGGCATCCCACATTGGCCTGCTGCTGTGGCTTATCTTATATTAAAATGTGAAAAAACATTAAGTTCCAAGGTGCTTGTAGGCTTTGCAGCAGTGCTACCCTTGATTTTATAGTCTGCTGTCAGACATGCACAGTAGAACAGTAGAAGCACAAGGGTAGCATGCAAATAAGTCCTTTATCTACCCTATTGATCTGGCTTTCGTTTCCCAAAGCTGTGACACCTTTACACGTGATGTTCCATCTACAGCACTAGTACAATGCAGAAATAGTTCATTTAAAAACTCTACTGTATATTCCATTATTTCCAACCCCTGTTCCTGGTGGCATATCTACATATATATTTTGAATGTCTCCTTTACCTGTCCTGACCCATCCATTTCAGATCTTGAAATAGGTCTCCTACAAAATATCTGATGAAATTAATCAATGTTTGATTAAGAAGGCTTTGATACAGAACGTATACTGTTGTCCTGTGCCCCAATTCAACTACTATACTCTTTTTGAGAAGAAAAAAAGTAGATACTTATGAATGTGTAGCAGAAGAGTAGGCAAGCTTTGGGACACACGACCATAAAAATGCACTCTGTTGCATTTTGTCACTGTAAACTGGCCTGTCAATCATCATGTCACAGTTAACATCCTCATATACACATTACATATTTTATTTAATAAATTGAAAACACTAAAATAATGATTCCTGCCATTTTGGAGAGAAAACAAGTAGCACACTGCTTTGCCAGTCATGGGTCTTTCATACTGAAAGCTCTGCTCATGTTTTTTGCATAATGATACATTTAAAATTGTCCATGTCCTATTCGTATCCTTATAAAAGTTCACAATGTTGTTGCAGATGAAATATAACTCAGATAACATTAAATAAATATTTAGTTAGATATTGATTATTAATAATTCAACCCCTTTGAGGGCGTCTCTACTAAACTTTTGCTCTCATGAATATCCAGCATATTTATAGTTCATTTTATTTGTGTTTGTAGTTCCGAACCGAATCTTTCTCCATAGCGGATTGGGTTGTGGACAATATCAGTCATGCTATGCAAGTGTGCACGGTTCCATCCTGACTGTGATCGTCAAATCTTGCACTCATTAAAAATTCAAAATTTGCCACCTCAAGAAATGTTCTGACAAAGGTTTCACATTTGCTCGCTTTGTCCCTGATTGTCGCATGCCTTGTTTGGGGTGATGTATACATTTGAATTAGGGATGCCACGATGAGGAAATTTTCACAACAGTATTTAAACACCAGGGGGCAGGGCTTTGGGTGCTCCCCCTCAGTAAAAATCGCATTTCGGGCCTCCTCTCCCTTGTCGGGCCCTTGGAATCGTCCTAAAATGCCGCTCCATCTGAAAGCACGTGCTGGAGATTTACTACTAATCACAGAAGCGGCTTTACTGATGAGATGCGCATGAAAATCGCATTCGATTTTTTGCACAGCCCTATCTGTAGCCTACATCAAACCAAATTTTAGTATATGGCCAGAGAGCACTTTAAATGTAACACATAGTCATTTAGAGTACTTTGACTTTTTTGTACTGTGTATATTTATATACAGTATATATTAGGCATGGGCCAGTTACCGGTTTCAAAGTATACCGCGATTTGAAACATTTTCCGTTATACCGTTCCTGCGGTATGCGCTGTTTTTCATGTCTCCTCAAAGACTGAAAGAGTAGAAATCCCTCAGGTTAAGTACAGTATAGAGAGTAACACGATTCCTTCCCCTCCTGTTGGTGCGGGTATGAGGGTAAGTAAATGATGACATTATGATTTTCATTTTTGTGTGGACTTTTCTTATAAATTGCAAACTTACTTCCTGTCATGGGTCTTCTAAAGAAATCCACAATTCCATAGATGCCATACTTTGTGACACCACTGACAAAGTCAGTAAAAAACGTTCCTTTGCCAAAGACTGGCTGTTGCAGCTACTCACAAGTCTGGAAAAAACAAGCAGTCAAAAGAAAGTTATGTGTAGCTGCTGAGAACTGTCAAAGCATCAGCAAAAGGTCAAAAGACCTTGACCAACTTAATGTACATGCCAAGCTGTGTCAGTAATTCTGTGCTGTTAGTTTGCCTGTCCATCACTGTCCTCCAAAGACTCATACTAGGCCTGGGTGATAAAACGGTATTGATATTTATTGACGGTACACCTTCTTCGATAACGATATACAAAATGTCCGATATAGTGCATGATATAGGCACGTGCGATGAGTGACACAGACAGCACACACAAACACGAACACATGCTGAATTGAGTGCTGTGCCTGTCTGTGATGAGGAGATTGTGAATAAAAAAATGAATATTAGTCGAATTTAAAGTAAACATTTGCATTTGAATGTTAGGAGTGCGTCAGGGAGTGTCATCAGTGGAGCACGAGATGTGGTGATAATGATGTAAGTGACGTTGTTGCATTTTAATGTTTTGTTAGTCTAGCCGTAGTCTCGCTTAGCCAGACCTTCAGACTGACGGCTGAAGGTCTGGAATCCTTGGCAGCTTTCATTGGCCAAGGCCAAAGCCATGAGGCCGTTTGACCGACATGTCAAACAATCACAGTTCGTTTCATTCAGCATCACGTTTCGGGGCGTGGAAATGTCACCACAATAACAGACCGGTGTGTAAAACTCTCAGAGGTATTTTAAAGATCCTATGCCGCAAACTTTAAATATTTCACATACTTTTGAAAATCCAGCATTTCGTTGATCATGATAAGCGCTCATTGTCACAGTTGTAAACACAATGGCTTTGGCGTCGTGGCATCTTTGTTTCCAGGCGGAACGTTAAAGAACGCGACACACACGTCTCCCGGAAATCCTGTATAATTCAACCAATCCGATGACAACTTCGAAACTCCTGAAGTGTTCCCGCTTTTGTGTGCCGTATGCATCAGACGTTCAGCCAACGTTCCGTGAGCGTGACGTCTCTGGCTGAGACTAGTCTAGCCCAAGAGATGTGCCGCTGCTGTGTTATGCATTCAAAATATTCGAAAAATATAGAAGCTCAATGCGGAGAAGATCTTGATTAGGTGAAAACCGAAACCAAGCCATTCACACAGATGCATATTCAGCACATTTTTTAGATGGACAAATATGACTGCTGCACTCGCGTCTCACACAAGATGTAGCCATTCAAAGTTAAACTAGTTTAAACTTTTAGAAAACACGTCACAAATTTGTGGAGGTTTATTCCTTTTCACTGCATCTCTTATGTTTTTAAATGCAATCTGCGTGATGGGCGATTCGGCTCTTTGTATTCAGCAATGCATAAATACATGATGCTGTTTTGTTCATAATTGTTTATGCAATTTACAAAATTATATTTGATTTATATTAATTTAATATAATTTAGTTAATTTAGACGTAATGCACAGTTTATTTTTATAGACAGTTATTACCTTGCGTTGACAATTTAAATGTGCTGCATTATTTTGCTCATTTCGCCCTCCTATGGCCTCGGGAGACAAGCCAATGTCACGTATCCGGTCCATGAACTTCCAATTTAATTGACTCTCGCACTACACACTGTTGCACATCACCCCGGACTACATTTCCCATCATGCATTGCACTGATTGCACTCAGCACGAATTGCACACAGCTGTTCACACTGATTGCACCCAGCTGTTCACACTGATTGCACCCAGCTGTTTCATATCACTCCCTCACTATTTAACACTCACTCTGATCCCTTCCCTCTGCCGAGTATTGTCTAGCGATTATCACTCTCCTAGCGATAGCTACTCTACAGAGCCCTAGGTCGTTTGCCCCAGCCCCAGCCCCAGCCCCAGCCTAGTTTTGCCTTGCCTTGCCTTGCCTTGCCTTGCCTTGCCTTTTTTAACATTTGTTTTGAAAAAGGTTATAACAAATGTCAATAATTATCGATACTGAACGATATGAAGCATTATACAGTTGATACATTTTTTTGCTATATCGCCCAGCCCTAACTCTCTCACACACACACACACAGTCTGGTGTGTGCCTGGCTAATTGAAGACCATTAAATACACACGGCCTCAGGAGCATTGCTGGCATGGTGGATATTGAATAATTTAAAAGCAGTTCATCTAAATGGGAAATTCTAAAGGCTGCTGTTCTAATAACATAATCAACAATGCTGTGTTAGTGTCTGCGACAACTACATTGTCTCAAAAATAATTAAAACAGCTGAATTAAAACAAATTCACAGTGATTTAAAATCTCAAAACTCATTTACTAAATGGTGCAGAGTCTGGAATGTTAAGTAGTTTTGTTTGTTTGTTTTCATGAACCAACCTTGCAGCTTAATTTGATCCCAGTAGGTTTTCTGTGAAATGACATTGCAGAAACCTGAATCACTGAGTTGGCAATTCAGTATTATGATATGGCATGCAACGTGAAAGTATCCTAAACAAAACAAAACAAGGCTGAAAGCAAAACATGTATTGTTAGTAATCGTCTAATGGTGTTATACTTTTAGTCATTTTTAATTTGAATTACCTTGACTTTTGAGACTTTTTTTTAGCATTTTTCTTACATGATTTCTGAACATGTATGTTCAAGACACATTTTTACAATATGTGCCTTCATATTTCATGCATCTTTTATGCAAATATTTTTTAAAGTGATTTGTTTTATATTTACACCATGTTGGCAACTTCATATGTCATGCACTTGGAATATAACTTTCTTTAACTAGATGGTTAATAAAGAAAATGTTACTTGAATCATGCTGTCACGAATCCTGCCCATGCACTTCCGTTCATTCACCACTAGAGATCACCCGCTCATTACTATGGACTCTTGCACCACACTAACTGTTGCACTTCACCCCAGACTACATTTCCTATCATCCATTGCACTGATTTCACCAACAGCTTTAACCAATCAAACACACTCTACATAAGCCATGGACTTCCTCTTTCTCACTGCCGAGTATTGTTAGCATTATCGCTGTCTTTGCACAGCTACACTACGGAGCCTGTTCGTTAGCCATTGTTTATTTTCCAAGTCCTAGTCGCAGTCTAGTTTTGCCTTGCCTGTTTTCCGGTCCTTTGATTCTTGCCTGTGTATCTTGGATTACCTGTTTGCCTGACCCTGCCTTGGATACTGTTTGCCCCAGCCTGGACTATTGCTTGTGTTTACAGATTACCCCTTTTGTCAAGCCCTCTGGATTTTGTTCACCGATCGATGACCCATGCCTGCCCTAGGAATACTCTTCGTCTTGCTCTCATTCATGACTGTTTGCTGATTATTGAACCATGCCTGTTTGTGACCACGCCTTTGAATAAAGCTCTGCATTTGGATCCGCACGCTTCCCCTGTTGCTTCCGTAACACATGCTGTAGTTACATTTTTAAGTTGACTAATTAAATGTAAAAAAATCTATAATTTTTTTGCCATATCACCCAGCCCTAATACAGGTGCATCTCAACAAATTAGAATGTCATGGAAAAGTTCATTTATTTCAGTAATTCAACTCAAATTGTGAAATTCGTGTATTAAATAAATTCAGTGCACACAGACTAAAGTAGTTTAAGTCTTTGGTTCTTTTAATTGTGATGACTTTGGCTCACATTTAACAAAAACCCACCAATTCACTATCTCAACAAATTAGAATATGGTGACATGCCAATTAGCTATTTGACTCAAAACACCTGCAAAGGTTTCCTGAGCCTTCAAAATGGTCTCTCAGTTTGGTTCACTAGGCTACACAATCATGGGGAAGACTGCTGATCTGACTATCTGGCTGATTTTGAATACAAGAAAAATCTCTATGAAATCACCCCAAAGCAACACATCTGAGGGTCAGTTAAACTCAAAACCAACCTCAAAACAAACCTGAATTTGTCAGTCTGTTGTGCAGGTAATTATTCTGTCATTTTGGACATCCCTTGTACAAACACAGCACTATTAACAAACTGTAACTCAAGCTGGCATTAGTGCTAAGTCACCATTTTGGCACAGCCGACACCTCTGTCAGACTAGTAGCATGGTAGCGGTGTCCTCTCAAATGCCCCCTGTTACTATTCACACCGACAGGTCCCAGGATCAGGCAGCACACACAGCACTGTCAATTCTGGCATTGCAACTAAAGAGGAGAGAATTGATAACCAGATAACAATAAGACAGGAGCCACACACACTCTAGCCAAACAGGTGCAGGCAGCTGACAACAAATAATGAGCCTGTAGGCAACCTGGGTTCCCTTAAGAACTGATTTGCATGTTGGGAGCTGAAGTGGGTTCCAGGATGGACTGCCTATGTTCTTGAGGCAATATAAAGCACTTCAAACCAGTACCTGCCCCTCCTCTGGCAAAACACATTGACAGCCAGAAGTAGTGTGGAGGATGGAGAATTGTAGTGCCATACCAATGATGGGGTAGGCTTTGTTGGCATACTGATTGATAAATGAACATCAACCATCACCGCTGCTGCCCATTAATCATTTGGAGTACGTCACCCATCATATGTCAGAACATGCATATGCATGACCAGGAGGCCAGGAAATAGAGTTCATGTCTAGAGTTGAAAGAAATGCAGGATTGTATATTTGTTTTATTTCTTTCTCTTTCTCTTTTCTTCATAATTTGTTCTTTTCCAAGAATGGAAAAATAATCAGTGCTATAAACAATTGGGATTATAGGTTCTTTTTTTCATTTCATTTTTCAATCATCACTTCTGAAATGCCTGACACGTCCACCGCTGCTGCCCATTAATCATTTGGAGTACGTCACCCATCATATGTCAGAACAGCATATGCATGACCAGGAGGCCAGGAAATAGAGTTCATGTCTAGAGTTTAAAGAAATGCAGGATTGTATATTTGTTTTATTTCTTTCTCTTTCTCTTTTCTTCATAATTTGTTCTTTTCCAAGAATGGAAAAATAATCAGTGCTATAAACAATTGGGATTATAGGTTCTTTTTTTCATTTCATTTTTCAATCATCACTTCTGAAATGCCTGACACGTAAAGACCTTTGTATGATTTTCTGAACTTATGGCAAAGGGTCTGAGGAAAAACTAAAGATGTGTGCACATAATTTATCCAAAATGTTCATCATACAGTGAAGTTTTAACCCAGCAAAAAAATGCAGAGATGTACTGACAATGACACAATGACAACTTATTTTTGGATAAATAACAAAAGTCCATTCACAGAGAACACCCCATAGCATATCTGTACAGGTGGAGCTGGGGAAGCTGGAGGGTTCCTGAAGCAAACTGCAACTGCTACAGCAAGCACTAGACAATATTTAAATGTTGAACCGCAAGCTTATTGGCTGTTGATGTGAAAATAAACCAATCAGCTGTGCCATGTGAATAATGATGTAATTATATCATATTGAGTTAGAACCTAACAGCCTGCGCCATCTAGAATCTCATGATAACTTTGTATTTTAGATTTTTTTTTTTTTTTTTAGAAAGCAGAAAAGTAGAAGTTAGAAGACATTTGTTATGGTATTCTGGGTGGTTGCTTACTGGTCAAGTCAAAAGAGCCCACCCCTAAGTCTTAATGATATTATGGTCCCTAAATAAGATTCAGTCACTCCATCAAAATCGCTGGGCCTTTTTTTTTTTTTACCAATTTTATCATGTGTCAGGCACTAAATCCAATCATTTAAAAAGAACTCTAGAAAGTGCTTTGATATATCATTTTACAGTATTAAACTTTGGCACTGAAGTTTCACACTTAATGTTAGGGTTTTATTAAAATTAATGCCCATTAGTGTGAGCAATATTAACAGTGATGCCTGCCTCAGCAAGCACCACTAATTATGCAAAAGTATGTGGCAATTCTAGATCACTAGAGCATGCTGTTATGACTGGTCACACATAGATGATGATGATAATGTTCATCATTACAATTGAGACCAGCTGCAAGTGCAATGCCAGCATGCCTAGTGGATGAAACCTGTCCTAATGCATTACTGCTTTGTTCTGAAGATAAAATGCTACACTGCACCACTGCCACCTGTGCTTGTCGCTAAGCACTCTTATCTGGTATGCTCTGTTACCACACATTTGTCACCCCCCCCCCCCCCTCACTATTCAACCAAACACAATTGCTGCTGCTAGTCAACATTGGAAATAATAGTTGACTAGTCAAAATTTTGTCATTTTAATGTTACTTTTTTAAAATAAAATATAGTTGATATCTGGAGTGGATAACAGATTCATTTCTTTTCAAATCAGACCTTGCATGCATGCATTTTCTTCATGTCAATCAGTGCCTGCTCAGTAATTTCTGCTTGGAAGACGAGCAAGGTGTGGGAGTGTATTTACCGGTTTAAAGGGGGAAACATTGTGAAGGAAAGGGAACTGACTTTCTTCAGAATTTTTTTAAACATGTTTTCATGTTATCTCCATATAATACTAAATCCGTGTTTATAAAAGCAATGCTGTTTTGTTTACAGGGGTAACTGCTGTATTTTTGTTTGTTCAAAAGCACCACCTAATGTCAGAGAGAGTGAATTTGCTTTTTCATTCAGCCTGTCTGCCGCTTTTGTTGCCATCAGTGTTGTAAATGTTAACAGTTATATGGAAAATAAGAACAACTCAAATCATAAGGTATCTGGAATTATTTAACTGTTTGATTCATAGATTTATTCCAAATGGATCACATATACACAGTGTTTTTTTTTTTTTCTTTTACTGTCTTCTGAGTGTTTTTCACTTTAGACTAGTTGGTTACAAAATTTCCATTTAAACGACTTAAATTAGTTGTTGCACACATTCCTACTTATTACGCATGAAATACAGCACAGAAGTCGTGGGCACTAATGTCATGGTCTTTTTTTAAAGCGTTTGGGTCACAATCCTCTTTAGCTGTATTTAAAGGTGTAAATTAGGCATGTTACCATCAGAACATATTTCCCAAAAGGGACAAATTGTAGATCTTTTCACAGTCTTTACATATTGTAGATGATGTTTGATATACAGTATTATTATTAAGGATGCCCTTAGATTATATACTAAAATGCAACAAAAATAATGAACTTTTGCTGTTACCAACACACCTCAAGTTCAGTTTTTTCATCTTTTGTTATTTGAAGAAAACAACACTTTATTGTGGTTTGTTGTTGGTCCCCAGACTGAAAAACATAAGAAGTGCCTACTGGAGCTGAACAGTAACAAGGCATCTCCACTGATTGCTGCAGACAAGAAGGGGAGGGAAGGGATCTCAAATTGTGTTTTCGTTGCATTAGTTCAGAATGGCTCACACTTTATCACTCCATCTCTATACATGAGCACCGTTACTAGCTGATGCTAATGCTGTTTACTCTGAGCACAGTCTTCATCAGGATAACGGGGAATAACACTGGGAAATCCGGTCCTTGTTGTGTGCATTTTGCTAGTGTTTAGGAATAATGATTGTCATTCTAGAAGTCCATTCATGCGAACATTATTGTGTTTACACATGCAGCTCTCTTTTTGCATCAAACAAGAGACCATTCTTACAATCTTTATATGTTTATGTGAAATATGAACAAAGAATGCTGGGATAAGGCTCCAGCATTCCTGCAACTCTACATAGATATGTAGGAATGGATGAACACCGAAACAATGTCTTCTTATGCCCTACCAGAAACTAGTGTTGTCACAGTACCAAATTTCAGTAGTCGTTACAAGTACCAGTCAAATTCCACAGTTATCGGTACCAATTCAGTACTATAGCAAAAACTATCCTAACCATTTTTTTTTTGAAAATACAAATATTAAACAAAGAATATTATTTAATTATTAATGCTATTAAGTTAATAATACATTATAAAACATTTGCATATAGACTTTAAATATTGTTTTAATATGGTTATCACTCTCAAAAATTTGCAAAAATGCATTCCAATTATGAATGGGTTATATACAGAAAGCAAGCGAAGAACATTCCGTTCATAATCAATGAAGTTCACCCACAGCGCAAGCTCACCAAGTGAAATCTCCCATTATAATAATAAAAAAAAGCATCTATGGCACATTGAATCTCTTAATTCATATTTATACTTTGTTGGTTACAGAGAAACGATTCCAGAGCTTGCAGAGCTCAAACTGAACAAGCTCTGGTATATTGATTCTGACTTAAATGTTTCTGATTGGGCACTGTGTTCATGCACTCATCAAACATGTTTGTGATTGGCTACAATGCTCAACACCGCAAAAACACTTTGCTAATAGAAACCGCTGACGCTCTTCACAGAGTGCTCACACAAATATGTACAGGAGCATTTGAAAGCAGCTGCCAATCTGAAAATACAAATATTAAACAAAGAATATTATTTAATTATTAATGCTATTAAGTTAATAATACATTATAAAACATTTGCATATAGACTTTAAATATTGTTTTAATATGGTTATCACTCCCAAAAATTTGCAAAAATGCATTCCAATTATGAATGGGTTATATACAGAAAGCAAGCGAAGAACATTCCGTTCATAATCAATGAAGTTCACCCACAGCGCAAGCTCACCAAGTGAAATCTCCCATTATAATAATAAAAAAAAGCATCTATGGCACATTGAATCTCTTAATTCATATTTATACTTTGTTGGTTACAGAGAAACGATTCCAGAGCTTGCAGAGCTCAAACTGAACAAGCTCTGGTATATTGATTCTGACTTAAATGTTTCTGATTGGGCACTGTGTTCATGCACTCATCAAACATGTTTGTGATTGGCTACAATGCTCAACACCGCAAAAACACTTTGCTAATAGAAACCGCTGACGCTCTTCACAGAGTGCTCACACAAATATGTACAGGAGCATTTGAAAGCAGCTGCCAATCAGCGGGCACCGAGCCAACCGGTACTTGGCGTCAGTATTGTTGTGTTTTGGAACTGAATTATCCATACTTCTGAAAGACTACCAGAAATAGTGTCTTACCTAGTATAATAAAGCACAACACTCATTTAACATTAATGTCTCTCAACATTGATAATCTTCTCTTATGGCGTATCATTAGGTACACCTCAAAACTTAATAAAACCTTTGCATCATACATCATGTCGAGGTTTCAAGCAATGGTTCCTGAGAGCATAGAGTGCTCTGGCAAGGAACCATTAGCCAAAAAAATTAATTAAAAAAATCACATGCACATTTGCTCATTAAAATGAATTATGGCACACCATTAAAGTACTGCAACATTTTAAATGATCAGGGGAAACTGATAATTTCAGATTGTGAAGTGACTTCATGCCTTGACTTTATATACACAAAAGGATTAGATATTAGATGGCAACTATACTTGTTAGATATGAACAGACTCTCGCTTTCTATTTAGCTGATTAAACAAGCCTGATTAAACAAAACTGACCTACTATTTTGAAAATTTTTGAGAAAGTTTAGAAGTTCAAATACCAAATATCAAATATTTCAAAATATGATGTGAAACTGTAGAAGAAACATAGCAAACTGTTTCTGCCATAATACAAAAGTACTCTGCAATATCTCTGCAGTACAATCTGTAACATCACTGTTGTAACATCAACACCACTTGTTTGCTTGCAGTTCTTACAACTGAACCGTTCTAGTTGACAGAATGTCCAGATTCTTCGCTCTTACTAACCCATTTAAACAAGCACTTACACACACACATACACACACACACACACACACACATATTTCTTCCAGGGTACAAAGACAGTTTAATAAATTGAGATGGCAAAAAGTGCAAAAGCAATTTCGCTGTAAAGAGGAAAGAACAAC
Source organism: Sinocyclocheilus grahami (assembly GCF_001515645.1). Taxonomy (NCBI): domain Eukaryota; kingdom Metazoa; phylum Chordata; class Actinopteri; order Cypriniformes; family Cyprinidae; genus Sinocyclocheilus; species Sinocyclocheilus grahami. The sequence goes on from NW_015506767.1 coordinate 123,335, forward strand.
ATTTCCAAAGTTCTCCAGAGTGCAGCGCTTTAATTTTGAAACAAACCCAAACTTGTATAGTATCAAGATAAATTTACACCCATCTGAACATGTCTGCATGAAACAACCGATCAACCCTGCTGCATCAGCACTGGTTCATGTGTCGCATGCAAGGGATGATAGGCGGACGGATTGAGGATGAATGGGGTTTTAAGCCTTCTCGCCTCAAATGTCAAAAAGTACATTTATGATACACTCACTGCAGTAAAGCTCTCTCCAAGGAACGAAGGCGAGAGATATCAGTGCTCAGGCAAGGCCGGTGGAACACAAAAGAGGTTTCAATAAGATGGATAATGAAAAGCCTTCCATCTATGTGACAACTGTGAATGAAGTGATGGCTTGAAGGTAACGCTGCTGAAACATCTAGGTAGGTAATGAGGTAAAGAAGAGACATCCACAGAACTGGAAGTGGAACCTAAGGTTTACCTTCCAGTATGTCTTTAAATATGAAGAGTTAATTTGCAAAAACCGATAACTCCATTTTTATTTTTAATCAGAAATCACGTTTTTTTTATTGCGCATTCCAAGTAATATCAACCAAACTGCAGTTGGGTTGTTTTAATTAAGTAATAATAACTTAAACAAATACAGGTAATTTACTAAATTAAAAGTTAATTGAAAGTATGTTTTTTTTACATATTAAAAGTTTGTTTTATAGCTAAAGCAGTTATCTACAACAGTCGTTTTTGGCAAAAGCAGACAACTCCACATCTGATACTTTAGAATTTAAAAAAACACTTGTTTAATCTTTGTAATCTCCTCAGATGACAATGTAGATGCCTGACAAATCTTGTTGTTGTTGTGATCATAAACTGTATGGATGTGATTACACGCAATACATTGAGTTTTTCCCTCACCATTTGAAAGTATGTTTTTTTTACATATTAAAAGTTTGTTTTATAGCTAAAGCAAGTTATCTACAACAGTCGTTTTTGGCAAAAGCAGACAACTCCACATCTGATACTTTAGAATTTAAAAAAACACTTATTTAATCTTTGTAATCTCCTCAGATGACAATGTAGATGCCTGACAAATCTTGTTGTTGTTGTGATCATAAACTGTATGGATGTGATTACACGCAATACATTGAGTTTTTCCCTCACCATTGTAACGCGCTGCTTTTGCAAGGTTCTGTGAAAACGTTTCAGCTTTTAATTTCCTTTTTCGCCCTAAAGAAGATATCACAGGTTCAAGAAGTTCGTCGAAATTATCTAACTGAACATACCAATTTGCTTTCTTACGTCACTAGCTTTAATTATGCAACTTCGCTGGCTAACAAATGCATTAATGTGACCAGCTGCATATAAACTAATGCAAATAAATGGTAACAATCGTGACATTAAACATTTGGGTCGGACTTGTGTGTGTTTTGGTCACATTGTTTTAACCGCTTGAGGTACTAATTTTCATGTCCTCTCAGCCTTGAAAGCAAATTGCTGATATTTTTCTACTAATTCAACATCTACTCAACAAATTAATAATGTAGTAATGATATGAAAACAGGCACCGTTTTGTTGTCTGTTTTAAATCTGCTTCTGAATTGTCCCGCTCTGTGCAGCGCACAGCCTCACGTGTCAAAACAAACATCACGAGGTGTCAGTGATTTCCACTCTCGTACTGTATAGACCTTCTCAGCCACTCTAGTAACAGACGCAACCCGGAAAAATATTGTCATGGATTTTTGCCGATAGCCAATACTTCCAGCAATCAAATTATCAGTAGGTCAATCTCTAAACTGCACATCTTGTCTTATTTATGTATGCATGGCATACTGTCAAAGAACAACTCTTTGCAATACATAATTTCATGTTGCTTTTTAATTAAGCAATACACAACTAGTGAAATGCAATTTCATGGAAAGGTCTTTAGTATGCTGACAGTGTAATATGCTTGTTAAGACTGTCCTCTCTAAGAGGGTTTAAAAAAAACATCTGGAGACTTCTGCATGCTTTTGTTCTTTTGTGTCCCATCTAGCTGTTGGACACGATCCTAAACCAGCATTATTATACAGAGTTACTTTAAGGGTGACTAGATTTTCAGACAACCCATTTACAAGCTCAGGGATAATCAGAGTCCTCAGGGTCAAATTCATATGTCACAAGGTCACCAATGATCCACTGCCACAGTTTGGATTTATTGAGAATTAGAATTTTGCTGCTTTGTCTGCATAGCAATTAAACATATAATGATGCATATAATGAATACCATTTTAACAAAGTAAAAGATCTACACTGCAGGCTTGTCGATTAGAATAATGTGTAAAGGGCCATTCATATAGGGCATGTTCTTGCATTCCTTTCACTTTTTAAGCACTGCTTTTAGTCTATGAATGCATGCCTAGATGGGTGTTTGTGAGTAGTGTGGAGCATTTGACTGTTTTCTGCTTAGCAAACCATGCTTATTATGTATTTTTAAGATGCAGCATTTGCTCAGACCAATCAGATGAGGTTCTGGGGGTAACATACGCCTCTCATGTGTGTATTGGGAGGCAATGTGCTAATAAACACACCTTCTTTTTAATGATGTTGGTTAAATACCGAACACATTCTGTGTGAACCTGAATGTGGACAGTTTTTTATTGATTATAATCAGGGTGTTTTGTTGGTGTGCAGTTGTGCAAGTATTTAAGTAAATCTACTAGAATTGGGACTGTAGTTGTACATACATATGATTTACATGTTTAAAGTAATTTATTTTCAAGATTATTAACAATAATGTTAATGAATTAATTCACATTTTAAAACCAAACAATAACTAAGTAACACAAAGTCATTTTATCACACTGCATTCTTTAAAACTGGCCCCAGGCTACACAATTTCAGTATCCCTGGTCTAGTTGATTTTGAAAACATGTAGTTTAGCACATTCCTAGTCAGTTTGGAGCATGGCTGTCTCTTCCTAGATTATCAAGACTTGAGTGTTCCCTCTCGTAAATCCTCCTGGAGGAGGAACATTTTGTGGAATCTGTAAGGTGTAACTGCCACTGAGGAAGAAAGACACTCTTAATGTTCTGCCTCACAGATGACTGTCACCTAAATGGTAAACAAAACGCAAGATGCCTTTGCTCTGGTGGGACTCCTGACTTATCAATACCATCAGTCAAGTGCCATATGCATCGCTGTGCATTATCTCTCCCACCAAAGCACTTTGGCCTGCCAGATGTGACAGGTTTCAAGCTCTCTGCCCTCACTTGCATGCACTAAACACTAAACATATCTTACAGTTTAGTGATATCATGTCATCTTCAGATGCCACAATTTGATAACCTGCTGCCCTCCCATTGACCAACCACATTTGATGCCTCAGGTTTGATCAATAGCAAATGCAATCTGAAACTCTATCCATCATACTGATTAATGCCAAATGAAATCATAATACCATTACCGTTATCTGCCTCACCACCAATCCCAACTGACTCTACATGAAATAATGAGTGGGGAAATGATTAATAGGGAAGAAAGGAAAAGTAAAAAGTTGACTGGGCTCAGGCAGGCAGGAGAAAATGAGTATGGTGCAGTCAACCCATACTTAAGGAGGCTAGTGCAGCCACAGGATCAGACGATTATTTTTTTACCTAAAATTAATTCCGTCCTTATCTTTAACTTTGCAAGTCTTCTGTTTTTCCTTTTGTCTCTTAAACTTCCAAGTTCAGCTGTCAATAAAAATGTAACAAAGTAAAAAAGGACTTGCTTAATAAGAGCATGTTGCCCTCAAACTGGTCTTATCAAACACAGTTTATCGATATTTATTTGAGGCGGTTTTGGCCAAGATTCAAATTAAGTCAAAATACCCTCGAAGCTTCTTATATAATGAACAATATACATAAAATTAACATGAAATGCATGCTATAATGTGTGACAACTACCTTTAGAAGATGAAAAGTGTTGGCCACTGAAGTGAAAATCCTATGTACTGGCAGGGAACAAATTACCATATTTTATTTATTTTGGAAATTAAAGAATCTAAAATAACTGAACTAATGAATTTGCCTTCTTATCATCAAAAGTCTTCACAGGTGAATTACACTGGATTTCTTGCACATATATAAGATATTTGCATGTGAAGTGATCTTTATGAATTTTACGAATGCATTACATAGATGCAAATAAGATTTTCATTGGCTTCAGGTGCATAAGCTGAATCAGTGAGTCATGAGTGCTCTAGGCTAACTCTTATTCTCTTTTCACATATCTCTGTCTACTCACTGCTTGTACTAGTGAGTGACAAGCTCTTGACTGACCCCGGTAGAGTCTTCTTGCCATTAAAAAGGCTCACATAGTTTACCTACTGTCAGAATTGATTAACCCCAGCTCAACGTTCCTTTCTGGTTATGTGGCTGAAGGGACAGTAATTTAAGCTGAAACTGACATCTCTAACACAATCACATCAAAGTAAACCTATCTATTTTACCGTATGCTAACACTTTGGGTTATGATTTGTTTTGTTTGTCAAAGGATAAGGATAAATCTTGTGTTTACGAAATGTGTAATAATAAAGAAACAACTGCACCGGCAAGTTTTACAAGTAACTTGTACCATTCTCCCAAATTGAGCGGTATGGGCAGACAAAAAAATTATAATAATATGGCCATTCTGACCTATGCTAGCATTTCAGTCAGACACAACCAGGCCAGGACTGACATAAGATAACCAGATACATACATGTGTCGGTCTAGCTGGCACGTTCTCCTGTGTTTTCCTCCTGCATGCTGACCACATGCAAATTTCCGTGGGGATTGTCAAATAATCCTACTTCAGAGGTGTAAAAACTGCTGAGTCATCTAGGAATACCAAATACTTAGGATTTGGAGAGCTCAGACACATTTTTCAGTGTTAGAAAAAAGGCAGTGCTTTTCTTCAGCCATCCCAGTTTGACGTGTAAATCTGGATTTTTCACTTCTTTCCAGCATAGCCGCCCACTAAAAAAAGAGGCTCTGAGCTCCAAGCACTTGAAAGATTGAAGTAATGGTAAAAAGTCTGTTTAGAGACAGTCACAGTTAAGAAGTCGTCTTGTTATATGCCCCGCTCTGCCTATGTGATACTGAACACAAGGTGTAAAGGGTAGGGCAAGGTTAATAGCAAAACCCTGCAACTCCACGGTAGATGAGTCATGGCTCATTTAGATTAAAACAGGTGGACAAATATCAGAGTCAAAGAGGGTCTAAAATTATAAAATAACATTATCTGCCTCCAACCTTATGAATAAATAAATATATAAATGAATTCCATTTTAATATGAAAATTTCTGTTGCCTGAAAAAGGACAAGTACTTTTGATATCTTGGGGATAGAAGCCAGTTTTAAAAGTTAGGAATAATGGAGGGTTTTGACAAACAACAGCACAAACTAATAATTCCCCCCAGTAGCTTTAATTACTTTGGCACCATTCCTTTAAAGTGAATTGCTAATGTACAGCATTAATCTTTCCTTGAAGTTAGTAGAACCAAAGCTAGAGAGAGAAAGAGTGAGAGAGAGCAGATATAAATTCTTGCCCACTGCTCTCAGTTTTGCAGAAGTGCTGAAAGTGGGTTTATTTTCTTGCTTTGAGCACTGCATTTGGAGCTATAATTGTAACTCTGGCCTGAGCAGAGCTCACAAGCTAGCTGAAAATGGCTCCCTTGAGGGAGGAGTCTTCTGGAGCTCACAGACCTTCAGCTTTCAGCACTTAACCTGCCATGTTTCATATCTACCACTGCCCTCATTACCATGGCCTTGCCAAGATATCTGGGCTATGGTCTTCACATATTTAATGTGGTTTTCAAACTGTTCTAGGCCATTTCACAGCTGTATGCTTTGTCTCTCAAGGGTTGGGATATACACCACAAGCAATTCTATATGAGTTAATGTATCTTACTGTTCAACTATTTATATAAAAAAGTTTAAACATAGTTTCTGTTTTTCTAAAGGCATAGTTCACTCAAAAAATTTTAAATGATGTGAATTTCGACACAGCAGACTCCAAAACAATAAAAATACAGTGAGCATTATTTAAAATAATCACATTTTGTTGCTTTACAGCCTGAAATTGAGATGGACACAGTTATAAATAAATAAGTAAATCAATAAACAAAATCAGTTGGAAAAAATAAAGAGATGGAAAAAAGATCACCCCCCAACTAAAAGTGACTCTCAATCAGGTGTAGCTCATCACTTTCTCAATGGCACACAAAGCCATTTGACTTTCAACTGTGATCAGCTGTAGTCATTTTGATTAGCTCAGCATGAAAAGAGCTTTCCTGGAACATTTCAGGCTACTGAAACAAACAATCAACTGTGGACACCCATCAAAAGATCTCCGGGATAAAGTTGTGGACAAGCACGAGTCAAGTGATTTCAAAGGCTTTATCAATGCCTAAAAGTGAAGTCCATTAAGAAGTGGAAGGTATTTGGTACAAGACAGACCCCCCCTGGATCAGGACGTCGCTCCAAACTGGAAGAAAGAGCCAGGAGGAAGCTGGTCAGAGAGGCCACCAAAAGGCCTACAGCAACTCTGAAGCAGTTACAGGAATTTATGACAAAGAGTGGTCATTGTGTGCATGTGACAACAATATCACACATTCTCCACAAATGTGGCTTGTATAGGAGGATTACAGAAAGGCCACATCCAGTCACGACTGAGCTTTGCCAAAACACACCTTTAAGAATCTGAGGCAGATGAGACTAAAATTTTGTTATTTGGCCTCGATACCAAATGATATGTCTGGTGGAAATCCAGTACAGCTCACCATCCAAATAACAGCATTCCTCCAGTAAAGCATGGAGTAAAGCATCGGTAACATCCTGTTATGGGGTGTTTCTCTGCAGCAGGGACTGAAGCACTTGTCAGGATAGAAAGAAAAATGGATGTGGAAAAATATCATAAAATTCTTGAGGAAAATCTGCTGCCCTCTGCCAGAAAGTTGTGAATGGGGGAAAAAGGTTTACCTTCCAAGATGACAATGACCCAAAGCACACAGCAGAACTGAGCACACAGTGGTTGGAAGAGGAAAAAGGTGAATGTCCTTGCATGGCCTAGCCAGAGTCCAGACTTAAACCTCATTGAAAATCTTTGGAACGACTTGAAAACTGCAGTCCACAAATGGTCACCATCAAAAATTTAACTGCACTTGAGCAGTTCTGCAAAGAAGACTGGGCAAATATTGCAAAGTCTAGATGTGCAAAGTTAGTAGAGACAAATCCCAGCAGACTAAAGGCTGTAATTAAATCAGAAGGTGGTTCAACAAAATACTGACACAAGGGGGTGATCCTTTTTCCAACTCAGTGTTTTTTTCCCCCTGATATGTTGGTGTTATATATTTCACTTGGATGATATAAGTTGCACTGAGTAAATACAGCTGGTTAAAACAAAAACTGTGTCTGTCTTCATTTCAGGCTGCAAAGCAACAAAATGTGATTGCTTTAAAGAGGGGTGATTCTTTTCTCTGCCCACTGTGTAAATAAATAAAAGCGTGAGAGTGTGTTATACCGGCTCCCCATAGTAAACTACCACAGTGCTACTGCAACAAGCATTTCCACAGATATAGCCTGCTGGAGATAAGCATGTCTCTTCAGAAAACAGATGCACAAACTGTCACAAATGAAACATTTATGTGGCCAGGTGTAAAGTTCAATAATGAAGTGGTCATTTGTCTAAATAAGAGCCAACGATAAAAGCAGAGCTGCTTCCATAAGACACAGGATTGAAAATGAACCAAAAGAGCCACTCTTTCTCTTACGGACATGATGTGTCTCTCTTGCTTAATTTCACTCTCTTTCTTGATCATTTTGTTATCAATTATTTTATAATTCTGTATCAAAATGTATTGAATCATGACGAATGTATTGCCAATGTTTATCGTGAGGTAGTTACCCAGCTCTAGTTCCAAACCTATATTGCTTTCTTTCTTCTGTAAAACACAGATGTTTCACAAAATCATGCTGCTCTAATCCATGTGAATGGGAACAAGGCCTTTTGAGCTCTCAAAATGACCTTTAATTATCAATAAAGTAGATATTTGCTATATTCAACATCCTTCAACTTTGTGAAGAAAAAAATGAAATGTAAATCTTTTTTTTTCAGTGAACATCGTCCTCTCCAAATCCTCCACCAAACTCTTATGTAATGCACATTCACTGAAAATGACACTGTATGGGGGACCTAAGCTTGAATTTCTCCAGTCTCTGTCACTTCTACACGTATCAAATTAAAGCCAAAAGACCCATAAAAAAAATAAATAAATCTCACTTTCGTCAAACATGGCATGTCATAAACATGTTGAACATCACTGGTGCTAACATGTCTAATGACCATTCACAATGAAACTCATTTGGACTTGCAAGTGTGAATGAGGTTTAAACACTGCAAAGAGTAATAATTTTACATTTTCATTTTGTTCCTCACAAACACCTATGATATGGCATCAGGCTATTTAGAATATGCTGCTTGGTTCACAGCAAAAAATAAATAAAAAATGGAACAACATCCATCAATCTGCATTCCAAACCGTTTGACCTGTGTAGGGTTGAAAGTTGAGAACGACATAGTGACAAAATAATGACAGATCATTTATTTATTTATTTAATGTTATTATTATTATTTATTTACGTGGTGGTGGGGGGGGGGGGGAAAAGGGGGGGGGGTAAATATTCCTTGAACGTTTTTATAAGCACGGTGTAAATGCAGAACCTACAGTAGCTACATAAAAAAAAGTATATTCATACATACCCAAGGCGCTTATTTGCGCACTAACCCCCACCCTCTCTCTCTCTCTTGCTCTCTTTTAATAAACAGTCACACGTCTTCCGCCTATTTGAAAGCAAGCTCACTAGCATTACAAACCGGTTGCATAAGCGCATTACTGTTGTGCTCATAAACAAAGTAACTCCATGAAGACCATAATAGGCTATACATTGACTAAAATTAATTGTCACGATATGAAAACCAGCAGACGGAACAAACTACCGCAAACGCACGCGCAACCCAAGTGTAATCTCTAACACACTGGGATCTGATCGATCGAATTTCCAAGGATAAGCTGTATTTTTTTTTAAACACTGAATTTATTCATAGGAATATTACAATATTTCAGAATATTTTAGTTCCGAGTATGACGACAATAGCACATTCCTACCCAGATAACACGGTGTACATTTTGTACGGAAATAATCTTGAAGTATGTAGTAAGTTTTCATTCAAGATTATACGTTATTACAAGAGTAATCAATTTTCTTTCACATTTTCCTTTAGTATAATAGACGACTATAAAACGTACAACTCACAGTTACACGGTTACTTTTACCTCAGTAAAACAAAAGCGTATGTCGCATCATCAGTATATTCAACAGTGTGAATAAAATAGCTACCGATCGACAGCGTGACTGAAAATTGATCTTAATGAATGGGAAAATGGAATATCTGTAAAAAATATTGAAGTGATATCCTCTCAAAGTAACAGTCGTCAGTCTTGGCCGTGATAAGCTCTCACTCCTGGTCAGGTTCACCTCAGTGTGTCTGTAGTCAGCTGTGGCGAGAAGAGACCTGTTAAACCTTAAAACAAATGAAGTGTTCCTCTCAAAAACACACTTACTCGTGAATAAAACACTGCGGGATTTTACAAAGACATGTCTTTAACGTCGTTTCCCTGTCTTCAAATCTATATGACACGCATTTTACGCATCATTCAGTCATTATAATATGAAATGTACCTCACCAGAGATAAATCCTTTTTTCTTCCGACGGACTTCAGACACTTTCTGAGCTCTGGCAGCTGATTCCCTCCTCTGTCTCTCCACTTATTTTCCAGTAAATTATTTCATGTCCAATGGGTGAATTTTGAAGTATTTGCCTCAGATGCTGAAATGCGGGTAGTGGAGGAGCGCTAGTAACGTTGGAAAGCCTGCCCTCCTCAAACGAACCTTCCCGCCCCCTCCTTCCCTCACTAGCAGATTGGTGCTGGATGGCGACAAATTTCCCGCTCGGAGGAGGTTTAAATACATCGCTGATCGTTTCGAATAGGGATGGGCAATACCACTAACTTTGTTTTCGATACGATGCCGATACTTTCAAAGGCCAGTATCTTCGATATTGATACCGATACCCCCAAACTGAACTTTTAAATTATTAAATTTATTAAAATTATTAAAAGTAAAATAGGTAATGATACCCACTTAATTATATTTGAAATGCATTTAAACATTCAATATGCGTTAATTGTAATTAATTATATTTTATTTTTGTTTACACGTGGTTAAAATATGTTTACTGTAGTGGTAACCATGGAAATTGTTCCTTTTCATAAGGGACTGCCAGTGACAGGCTGTTGCACCCATAAAATGCAATCTTTTTATTCTGACGGTGTATGATTTATATTGACATTACAGAATAGAACATGATCAATATGAATTACATAAATGTAAGTGCACAACTATAGATTACAATTTCAGTTTGTTTCTTGTGAAATAATTCAAACATATCATGTATTTCTGTCCTCTGGTGAAAAAAAGAAAAAAAGAGAAAAATTCTGGGCTGCATTTCCCAAAAGGATCAATGGTTTCTTATGATACATTTGGGAAAAGCTGGCCTGTTTGAATATAGTGTCAGCAGTGAGTGAACGCTTTCTGTGATCGATTTGTTATGTTTTGCAGCATTTGCGTGTGTTCCGATAAGCAGGAAAACAGTTCTATCCTACACAGTTTCCTTGTTAAATTAACAAAATCGCTAGTTTAAAAAAAAAAAAAAAACCTTAGTATCAATATTTTTTTATTTGAGTATACTCACATCAGTATCAATATATCGATGCTTCATTATCGATACAGCCATCCCTAGTCTTGAAGCAGTTAGATGAAGGATATGGTGACCCTTTGGCAGAGCATAACCAATTGAAGTAACAGTTCACAACCAATATTGTGTTATTATTTCACAACTCTTCATGTTGTTCCAAAACCTGAGAACCCAGGTTATTTTCATGCAGCTCTTTTCCATTAACATATCCTTGTCCAAATCACACACAGACACACACACACAAATGGCAAAAGTGCAAAGTGTATGTGAAATAGTACACTACAATATTGTTGGCCTCAACGCTGAGGGGGATGAACTAAAGCCACAATAAGTGAATTAATAAATATTATTTCATAAGTTCTTTAAGCAAGCGCAACAGCATTTAGTTATTCACTATTTATCTATTTTACACAGATTATTAATCCAGACAGTGTATATGAATAAAACTGTGCTGCTGTTTTAGGCCTATAATCTAGTTTAGAAATGGTTTGTATCATGGAGCACGGTCCTCCTCACCTCGCTATTATGGACTTGTAAAACTAATCTTGGGTGGTCATAAAAATACCAGAAGTTGTTTTTTTTTAAATAGTTAGTTGGTGAGTTAAAATTATAATTTATTATTATTATTATTATTTTTTATTTCCTATGCTGTGAAAAAGCTCAGGCTATAGGTCACTTGCAGCATGAGTCATTCTCCCTCCCTCTGTGAAACTGCACCTGTTAAAAAACATGAAGACATATTGTGATTTTGTTCCTCATATATTCACTTTGGTGGCTTAATGTGAATATTTAACATATGCATCACCACATGGAGTCTAAAAAAAACCTGAGCCATCAGTTGTGGCATAATGTTTTCTCAAGGACACAGTTTTATTTGGATCACTCATGTCATTTACTGTACATCAATCAGGGTCAGATAATGATTCGTAGAATTTGATTTAGACCAGTGAAGGGCAAACCTGGCCCTTCCAGGCCACTTTCCTGCAGAGATTTGATCCAACCCTGATAAAACTCACCTGCCTGTAGCTTTCTAGTTGTCTTGAAGACAATGACTAGCTGGTTCAGGTGTGTTTGATTAGAGTTGGAGCTAAACTCTGAAGGAAAGTGACCTGGATGGGCCAAGTTTGCCCACCCCTGATTTAGACAATATGTTATATTGAAATTATCAGCCAACTGGAAAATAAGTATATTTTCTTGCCGAAGCCAATTTTTATTCAAGTGTTAATGTTGGAGCCTTGATGCCAGGCTCTCAGGGAAAAAAGAAAAACAGTGAGGCTTAAATAAAAACTATTTGTGCTACAAATCAATGTGTTTATGATTACGATAATACATTATTATGATAACAAATAGCAGTATATATATCATATAATACCATATACACTGTAAAGTAGTACAGTTGACTGTAATTATAGATGTAGCTACAGAAATTAATTGCATATGTAATTAATTACAGGCAGCTTTTTGAAAAAATAAGTACAATGTAAAAACATGTATGTACACCATAAGTGCATTGTAGGAAATTATTAGTTTAAATGTAAGTACTGTACATAGACATTAAAAACAATATAAAGGTGGGTCCAGATTATTACCTTCAAGAACCATAGTCCATACATTTTACTAAAAACCTTGTAGAAGGGCCCTTCGTGAACATGTTATATTTCTTTTGTTTTCAAATGACCCGTTGAGCAAATGATAACTGGTCTCATTACTCAATATTTCAAGATTGCAGTTTTTGTCCATGCACTTGATAAGGCTGGGCGGTATATCGAGTTTGATATACTTTTTTAAACTACACAGAATGAGGCGATACCATTTCGACCCACAGCGACACCATGTGAGACGTCAGAGAGGTTTTTGATTGGTTAAAGTTAATGGAGAATTACTTGTGTTTTTCCATGGGTGCTTGTCACTATAGACTTAGTTTAGCGGGGCAAAGTGTGGGTGCTCAAGCAACTATGGGAGAAAGCCCAACGTGCTATATTGCGAAATAGTCCCGCCTTATAAATAAAAGAGCCAGTCACTGATTGGTAAAGTCTTTGCGTCACTGCAACTGACGATAGAAGCTCCAGTTGCTATAGAAACATTCAGTGTCCTGAGACACATGCTGAGGACTGCACATGAACATTGGCTGGTCTAGCCTGGAAAAATATGCTTTTTTAAACGCTAAGCATAAGAGACAAAATTTATGAGAATGTTGTGATCTTTATGAGGCAGTTGTGATTTCTTAAGTTTAACTTTAAACTCAGAATGGATGATTATGACTTTACCGTTTATGCAACCTCAAAAAAAATTTAATGTTTTGGGTGTGGAATGGGGGGGTCATCTCATACGTTCCTGCCCAGAAAAAAATTACTGCCGAGGCAAATAGCATGCAAATAATGAGACTGCAGAACAAGATGAATTAAATAAATCTCAGAGACAAAAAAAAAAAAAAAACGAAAGAATCAACTGAACCTCAAGGACAAAAACAGAATGAATCAAATGAATCTCAAGGACAGAAAAAAAAAAAAAAAAGATTGAACCAAACTATTCTCAGGGACAAAAGTAGAATGAACAAAATTTATCTCAGGTTCAAACAAAGAATGAATCAAATAAATCTCAAAGAAAAGAAAACACAATAGCTCAATTAAATCTCAGGGTCAAAAACAATGAATCGGATGATTCTCAAGGAACAAAACAGAAAGAATCACAAGGAGCTCAGAGACTTGAACAAAGTAAAAGGTCAAAACAGGAAAATAAAGAGGTTTCACAGACTCCTTTTTCAGCTGTTAGAGAGGACTCTGTTGAAAACAGTCAACAGCTAGACATTGGAGAAAGAAGGTACTAGCACCCAGATGGACTATGACAATTCTTTCAAAGATAATGTTTAAAAAAAAAAAAAAAAGGAAAATTAGAGATGGTTCTTAGTTTCCTGGTAAAATGAAAAAAATTCCTTTTCAAAGTAAGTGCTCACTATAGAATCCTGTTTCTGCCACTGAATAATAATAACAAAAAAAAGTAATTGCGACTTTTTATTTCACAATTCGGACTTTTTTATGTCTTTTTTTATATCTCGCTGCTCTGAATTTATAACACGCAATTGCAAGTTACTAAGTCAGAATTGTGAGATATAAACTCACAATTGTTAAAAAAGATATAAACTCGCAATTGTTAAAAACAAATTAAAATTCCCTCAGAATTGGACTATATCTCACAATTGTGAGTTTATATCTCACAATTCTGAGAAAAGAAGTCAGAATTGCGAGAAAAATAGAAAAAAAAAACAGAACTACGAGTTTATATCCCAGAATTCTGACTTTATAAATCACAATTGCATAGATTATGTTGAATATTAAGAAGTTTCTTATGTGCACCAGATGAGTCAGGAATGTTAAAATTGAGGGTGTGTTTCCTAATCTGCCATTCTTTATTGATTCAGTCAAGAATTTTCTGAAAAGTTCTGAAAGTGCAGAGGAGAAAGTTTTCACTGATCAGGAAAATTATAATTTGAAGAAACTTGCTTTGAAACCTTTAAAAGACATTTAAAAGATAGTAAATATGTTTAGTACTTTTTGTCAACTTGTTTTTCTTTTGTTTCCTTTTTTTCTTTTGTTTTAAGTGTGAGTTAAGAATTGGCAACCTTATTGTAAATGGATTTGGAGATGAAGGAAAAAGGGATTAATTTTTCAGACTGTGCTTCCTTACACATAGTACTGCTCATAAAGTTGACTGGAAGAGAGAATGGAATAGTGAACATAAAATAGCAACAATTGTGGAGTGGAAACATGTTTTTCTCCAAAAAAGTTAACTCATCTGTCTGTTGAGTAGGTAGAGGTTATTAAAGGCCATATTTATAAAGGCCTATTAAAAATCTGAGCAATATATGAATGTTTTATGTTTTAATGACGTTTTAAACATAACTTTAAGTTTTTAATGCTTTTTTTCTGATCTCTCCCTCTTGTGTAAAAATGGTCAAAAATATTTATTCACAGATTGAAGTATGATTCTGGGCAGGTGGTATCTCATACTACTATTTGTAAGCATGCTTTCAGCTTTTACACTGGCTTATTTAAATGTGAGGATTGAGAAGAGCAACTAGCTCAGAGCTGCAGTACTGGAAGCAGATGTCTCCCTGCATGAACTTTATGCAGCTCAGAAGAAGCAGAGTAGAAAAAAACGTTTGGATCAGATGGTCTGCCTGTTGATTTCTATATTTATTTTTTTTGGCCTGTAATTGGAGATGATCTTTTGGCAGTGTTAAATTACAGTCTTGCTGAAAAGGTGCCAAAAATGACCTATACGGCTCATGAAAAACTGGAGACCTGTGTCCCTACTTTGCACTGATTATAAGCTCCTTTCCAAAATATTTGCAAGTACACTTAGTAAAACGGTGGAATCGTTTATCATGCTGATCAGACGTACTGCGTCAGTGGCAGGTTGATTTCTGATAATATTAATTTAGAGATTGCTTTTTGGTGTTAAAGTGAGGATTGTTTCTATTGATCAAGAAAAAGCTGTAAGACTGTGAAACTGTTTGATTTGCCAGATGTTAAATAGTGTCTATGGATCTTATAATCTTTCTTCTCTAGATATGTTTTTAGACCATGGATTAAAACTTGATGAAAACTTGAGGCAAATGTGCCACATCCTTGCTAATTTGTATGCATTGCATACAGAGATGGATGCATACAGGCCGCCTGTTTACGAGCCTCCTGGTACCTGTCGATGATGGAATTGATGGCGTCGCCGAACAGGCCAGAATTCGCAAGCGGGGCGTCCATGAGGAAGACCCTGTCCTTCTCTTTAATGTCGGACAGGGTCAACCAAAGATGCCTCTCCGCTGCCACTAGAGCTTCCATAGACCACCCAATGGCACGGGAGGTCTCCTTGGTAATATCTGAAATATCTTCAGATTCAGATTTACAAACTCCTTTAGCAGGTTGGCTTGGTACGCCTGTAACACCGCTATGGTGTGCAGACACGCATCAGCCTGTCCTGCTGCCGTATACCCCTTGCCCACCAAGCTAGATGTTGTACGTAACGGCTTGGAGGGCAATGCCACGCCAGGGGACAGAAAGCTCGCAAGCGTCTGTTCCACCTGGGGCATCGCTTTATAGCCGTGGTCACTAACCTCCACCACATTTGAATATTGAGAAGAGGTGGGGACAAATAAACGCGATGAGAAAGGTCTGGCCCACGATCTTGACACCTCGGTGTGGAGATCGGGGAAGAACAGCAGGCTCCGGTGTGGAGGTGGCAGCTTACTCCGCAGAAAGCATTCATCCAGCTTGCTTTTCTGCAGTTCACCCTGTTTCTCGGCGGGCCAATCGATATTTAACTTATATTTAACATGAGTAACATCTCGGTTACGTATGTAACCCTCGTTCCCTGAAGGAGGGAACGGAGACGTCACGTCGGAGGACCGACGAAATTGGGATCTCGCTTAGAGGGACCAATCTACTTCGAGTGTAAACTAAACGAGCCAATGCCTCCAACAACTCCTCATACTGGGCTGAATAAGGGGGTGAGTCTTCATCGACGCCCTCCACGTCAACCTCCTCGAAGGAAGATAGGCGGAGCGTCGAGCCCGTTTCCCCGGGGGAAGAAACCGCAGAGCGGGCTTCCGATCCCAGAGAGCGGGCACCGGATCTGGCAGGTGAGGACGGAGATAGGGACTCGCCCGTCTCCATTCCCTCAGCCAAATCCAATTGCGAACCCCACGAATGCAGCCGCCGCTCAGCCTCAGCTGAAGCGGGACCCGCACCGCGAGTAACCCCGGTGAAGGCTCCCTCCTCAAAGAGAGCCTTCCGGGAGCGAAGTGAGTGCAGTTACATCCGCTCACAGTGCGGGCAGTTGGCCCCCTTGAGAGCTGACTCCGCATGCTTCGCTCCCAAGCAGACAACGCACAGACTGTGTGTATCCCTGCTCGTGATGTAGCGGGTTCCTGAAGGGGAACACTGCATTCCAGCATAAGAACCTTATCCCAGCTGTGAAACATGGTGGTGGTAGTAGCATGGTTTGGGCCTGTTTTGCTGCATCTGGTCCAGGACGGCTTGCCATCATTGATGGAACAATGAATTCTGAATTATACCAGCAAATTCTGAAGGAAAATGTCCGGACATCTGTCCGAGAACCTAATCTCAAGAGAAAGTGGGTCATGCAGCAAGACAACAACCCCAAGCACAACCCAAGTTGTTCTACCAAAGAATGGTTAAAGAAGAACAAAGTTATTGTTTTGGAATGACTGAGTCAAATTCCGGACCTTAATCCAATTACAATTTTGTGGAAGGACCTGAAGCAAGCAGTTCATAGGAGGAAACCCACCAACATCACAGAGTTGAAGTGGTTCTGTACTGAGGAATGGGCTAAAATTCCTACAAGCCGTATATATATATAATCATAATAACACAGGTGGTAAAATCAGTGGTCACATGATGACTTATATTTCATTACAGTTAATATACCTCCTTTCCAGCAATTATAATAACATAAAGACCCACACAAAGAAAAAACATCAATAAAAATGTCAGTAAACATTAAAAACAATACATATAGAAAAGGTACACAAAGCAAAAGATACTTGACTGATATTAATAAGAAAAATAATAATTTAAATTTTGTATAAACACATTTAGATTATTGTTGTTTCAACATTTATTATTTAGAAATGTATAATTTATCAATATTTTATAGTGAAAATTAGTAGTGTCTTATTTAATACACATTTTCACAAGAAATCATCATTATTTTAACTTCTAAAAACATGAGTTTTACAATAATTTACAGTAAAATAACGTACATTATCTTTTAAAGTACAGTATCATTTTCTTTATATATGGTAAGGTTGCTTACAGTTAATTAATTAACAGCTTTTTACATTCATTTTCTTTCAAACGGTTTTTGCAAGAAATTAAAGACTAATAAATATTCTTCTGATAATGTCTAAAGTTGCTTAAAAATGGGTGGCAGAACAATTAATCACATATCTTAATAATAGTGCCTTTCCTCTTCATCCTATGCAATTAGGTTTTAGAAAAAAAAATATTCTACATAAGCTGCAAATTATTTTATGTTAGAAAATATAAAATCAAAGATAAAGGAGGTGTAGTTGGTGTGGTATTTCTGGATATTACCAAAGCTTTTGAAACTGTAAATCATTATATTTTGATTGTTATCAAATTTAAATTTCTCAGTTGAGGCCATTATGTGGTTTAAGTCTTATTTAGAAAATAGGAAACAATATGTAAGAGTTATAAATACAACATCAAAATATTTAGATTTTAATAAATCTATTTTAGTTCCATTGTTATTTTGTATGTATGTAAATAATTTACCAAATGTCTGCCATCCAGATGTTATTTGTCAAATGTATGCTGATGATGTGATTTTAAATGTACATGCAAAGTCAGCAACAGGCTGCACAGAAATTCAATTCAACGATGGATCAGGTTTCACAATGGCTTTCTAAATCATGTTCACAATCATGTTTAATGTCAACAAAACTCTTTGTATGCTTCTTACCAAAAAGGCATGTCAGGACGTAGAAGCAGATGTGTTTGTCCAGGGACAGAAGCTTGATGTATACATGAATTTAAATACTTTAAATACTGATGAAATTTGTTAAAACAGTAAAATTTAATTGAACAAATTTTAGATTTATTAGACATAGCTTGACTGAGGAAGCAGCAGTTTTGTTTAATACTATAGGCAAAAGTGTAACAGTCAACATGGATCATGTGTGCCTTGATAACCAATCATATTACAGCCTTGATGTAACTGAATTTGTGTCAGAGTTGTGCGACACTCAGTCGCCATTTACGATTACCACAGGAATGAATGAGAAGTGCCGTAAACTGAATCCTACCTCAAAACATCCACGACTTCTCTTACGAAACGGCATTTTTTTTTCAGTGTAAACGCTAAAAGTAGTTCAATCCCAAAAAATATTGTTTAATGGCAAATATGTTGAAGATTATCCGATAGGTTGTCAATTCATTAAATAATAGGCTGTTTCCTCACAAAAGCTAATAATTTAGTGTAGTGAAGCCTCTCCTCCATTGGCATCCATATAAAAAACAAAAAAACAAAACGGCTCTTGTCTCCTTCCCTGTGTACCGCCGCAGCCTTAGCATTAGCCATCACACTTTTTTTGACTAAAGGTTGCAGGTTACTATAGGCAAAAGTGTAACAGTCAACATGGATCATGTGTGCCTTGATAACCAATCACATTACAGCCTTGATGTAACTGAATTTCTGTCAGAGTTGTGCGACACTCAGTCGCCATTTACGATTACCACAGGAATGAATGAGAAGTGCCGTAAACTGAATCCTACCTCAAAACATCCATGACTTCTCTTACGAAATGGCATTTTTTTTCAGTGTAAACGCTAAAAGTAGTTCAATCCAAAAAAATATTGTTTAATGGCAAATATGTTGAAGATTATCCGATAGGTTGTCAATTCATTAAATAATAGGCTGTTTCCTCACAAAAGCTAATAATTTAGTGTAGTGAAGCCTCTCCTCCATTGGCATCCATATAAAAAACAAAAAACAAAACGGCTCTTGTCTCCTTCCCTGTGTACCGCCGCAGCCTTAGCATTAGCCATCACACTTTTTTTGACTAAAGGTTGCAGGCTTGCCTTCCAGTGTCTTTGACTGTGTACATCTCTCTCAGAGGAGGAGCTAATCGGGCAGAGATCATTACCAGTCATGGGCGGGGCCTGTTGCAATGTGACATCACATTGGACTACATTCCCGAATGGCTCATTTGTTTTTGATTTATGGAGAAAATAACAGAGTGGATGGATTTTTGCCACAATATGATGGTTGTGTACACACACTGCGGACACGTCATTATGTTCAAAAATAATAAAGTGAATTTTGCATAATAGGTCCCCTTTAAGGGAACATTCGATTTTATCCATTTGCAAACATTATGGGAACGTTACTTTCAAATGGTCTCTGAAAGTTCTGTACCAAGTAGTATAATGTAAAAAAACAAACAACAAAACAAAAAGAATGTCCAACTAAAACGGTTTTAAAAAGTTCCATAAATGATGTATAATGTTTTTGTGCTAATATTTTGAGATTGTTATTTTGAGACCAGATAACTTTAAACAAACTTTGAATCATAGCTCTTCAAATTTTCATTGTTGAAGAGTTCACTGTCTGTGGGTGGTATTTTTTTCCCTGGTACATTGTCAAGGGATGGATAACGGAAACTCACTAAACTACTACAAAATTGTCATTTTGGCTTAAGCCGGCTTTGCATTGATCGACAGCTCAGCCTAATGCCAAATGCTTGACAGTGAGTTGACACGTGCCTTGGGGTTAGCCACTAATCAAGAACTGGCAATGCTGGGGAAAGCTGAGATCCTTTTTACACAATAGCTCAATATGATAAATGTACGCACTGAGGGGGCATTCTGAGATGCAATTAAAGTGCAGAACCCACGGGAGGAATGCTAACTCACACATATGTGTGTACTATCATTGAGCAGGGTGAGAACACAACCTTTTCTTGTCACACTCCAGTGTGATTCAAATTTATGAGATTCAAGCAAGCATTTTACTGGGGACTGAATATGGTTATTAAACCCTGATGAATGTTACTTGTTTAGCTATAATTGTTGGGCTCGTTACTCACAAATTTTTAATTTATTACTCATTACTGCTTACTCCTTTCAAAAGTAATGTTATCACGGTGCTTATTAGTCTCTGACAGCAGTAATTCATTACACTACTCATTATATTACTTTTCCGTTACACTCCACAAAAGAGTATATTTACACATTTTACTTAGTTTTTCTTTAGACAGAATCAAAATGTTCTATTAATTTTCCACTGAATAATGTGATTTGATGAGCAGTAGCGGCTTTCAGCATGGGCTCCCTGTTTTCTCTAAGGCAGTCGCTGTTACGACTCAGAAAAAGATACACTTCCACGTGCTGCTTCCATACATACTGTAACAAACCCAGAGTAACGTCTCTTCACATGAAACATGAACCTAATAAACATACAAATCCGAGAGCATCCGATTGTGATTTTCAAGTGATTTGGGTTGTTTGGATTATTGCATTAAAAGTGCATACATTGTCATATTCATTTTAATGACTTTTTTACTGTATTTTACAGTAAAATTATAAGTTATGTCTTGTTAAATATATCGCATTGCACAATATATGGCATTTTTAACACTTCCATAATAAACCCACATTGTCACATTGGGCATTAAACAGACAATTCAGCAGAACAAAATAAAACAAACTTAGCTCAGCTGAATTACTTTTAAGAATTATGATGACAGCACAATTATTTATCTCATGGTCATATTCCCTAATAAGCTTCTGCTTTCATTAAATCAAAAGACACATCAAACCTCAGCGATAACAGTGTTTAGACGTGAATGCAAATATTGTCCATCCATTAATTTTCAAATGTGATTGTGCATCGTAAATTTTTATGAGTAAAACATTTTCCAGATTTTGGGGTAGCAGAGGTATTTTATCAAATTGTCTCCATGGAGGAAATAAAGATGGAGCAACTCATTTCTGCCACTGGAAAGTTTTCATAAAAACATAAATCTCCAGATATGATGCTGCAGTAATATCATTGAGGGCTGTCAGAGACGATGACTGATTTTAAACTTCCCCAAAGTGTGTGATGCAACACCAAGTCATGGGTTTGTATTGAACAGACTTCTCCACCTCTCGTTCTCTGTCTTGCCTGGCAGAGTCAAAGTAAATATCAGGTGCCAATTTAACACTGGGTCAAAACTGAGCGAGCCTATTTTACGCCTTATTTAATAGACTTGAATGGCTGGAGACTGACTTAGATTGATGACTCTCATAAAATGGAAAACCGTGCCATCTAAATTCCACCGGAGGAACAGTCTTCAGTTCTTAACTCTACACAGTAACACCATATGATGCTTTAGTTATTCAGATTCTGTTTGTCTATACTGTACAGTAAATGGTAGAAAAGGTGATCACAACCATGATTATCTCAGATGCACACATCAACAATATCCAATTATTTATCAAATAATTTCACTAGATTACTTTTACAGCGGCACAATAATTCCCTAACAATGACCCATAGCCCCTTAGTAACTACATATCAATGCTCTGCCTGCCACCCACCTCGACCACTCACATTTGCTTTATTTATTTATTTAGTCATTTATTATACGCTTTTATCCAAATCGACTCACAAATGAAGACAACAGAAGCAATCAATTGTAGTATTAAAACAACTAAAAACAGATCCAAAAATAAAAGCTAAAACTTTATAAATACTACCTATACACATTTTAAAAATAAAGAGATTAAATAAAAATGACAAATGCATACAACAGAATTTCAAATCTTAACATTTAAATGAAAAACAAAAATAAAGCTAAAAACAATTCAAAATATTAAAGAACAAAAGGTATAAGAGTATACTAATGATTCTAACATAACACTAAGCCAAACACCAAACAAACAACTACATATGTGTATGTACAACCACACACCCATACATATATACTGTATATGTACCTACACATTTATACATTCAATATATATATATTATTTAATTTCCATTTAGTTCGTTGAAGTATTAAAATAACTCAAATGAAATAAAACTTAATAAAAGACCTATACAGACATAATAAATTCAGACATAATATAACTAAAATGAAAATAAATAACAAATACAAATAATACAAATCAAATGACAGTAGTTTATCAGTAATCCTAAAAAATAACACACATGCTAAAAAACAACAACTTACTTACACAGTAAGAAATGGTTATAAAAACTGAAACAGAAGCGAAACGAGTAATAGGAAAGAGGAGAAATAAAAAGCGATACTTATTTAGAAATGTAAAAACCTAGTATCATGATATATAATACATTCGCTGCAAAGTGTGACAGTGATGACACTACCTGGAATGTGTTGTATCTGGGATATGCTACATGTCGTTGTTTATGACAGTATGTGTAAAAGTAAGATGGCTTAATGTATGTAGCAGTGCAGTCAGTGGAGATTCCTTCAGACGACTGACTTACTGTCTGCAGTGTGGGTGGTGGAGAACTGGTAACGGTGTGATCTCTCTTCCACTAGCCTCAGGCCTTTACATACGCTCTTGCTCTCTCTCTCTCAGTCTGTCACACTCTTATATCTGCCTGTGTGTTGAGTGGTGAAACTGTACAATCACCACTTCCCCTTGCCAAGCTGCAGCATTTGGATATAGTGACACATTGTGTCCACCTGCCCGACAAACAATCACATCACTGTCCAGTTACAGTAATCCTGCTAATAAGATTCATGCACACCAAGAAGAGTGTGTGTGTGTGTGTATTAAACCAGTCAAGTCAAATGAGTTGGGCTTTTTTGTTGAGTCAAAGGAAATGGCTTGCAGGGTGAAGACCCCCCTTCCAGAAATCATTAAAAAGCTGGCACGCAAGGCCAGAAATGTTTATCAAATTAACACCTGAGTCTGAGGGTTTCACAGCAGGCCATGGAGGCAATAAGGCCCTTGTCCATAAACTAGCAAGCCTTGGCGACAGTGGGTTGGATGGATGGGCAAAAGGAAGAGGGAAAGCAAGGAGTGGAAAGAATAAGAAAAATAGACTATATAGCTTTAATAGCTCATTGGCCACTCAGGGACAGTGGCTGATTTTTGCTTTTGGGAGAGTCAAAGGGAATTTGGCATGGTTTACCGTTAAATTCTAATAGAGACAGCTGTGGATTTGCATAGTTATATTGAGTTCATTTGTCCCTGCTTCTTGAAAGAATAACTCACCCAAATCTATATATATATATATATATATATATATATATATATATATGTGTATATAATGGCTGACAATAAAACAATAGCCCACTGCTTTTATGGTACGGAAAAGAGCAGCTTGGGGATTCTTCACAATACCTTATTTTGTGTTTTATAAAATACAGTCAAGTCATATAGATTTGGAATGACATGATGGTGAGTGAATGACAACATTTATTTGTTTATTGGTTGGTTGGTTGATTGACCTATTACTTTATCAAATGGTAAATAAGAACTGCCATACTGTCTGGAAATAAGTACAGAGTACTCTGCATTGACAGCAGCATAGACAATGTTCTTGTCTAGCAAATACAAAGGGATTAGGCAAGGAGAAACAAAGCTTTTACCCAGATTCAGCATTTATTTTGAGTCTTTAAAAGCCTTCATACATCATATGTTGACAAGCTACACATCCATACACATGTCCAACATTCACTCTGGTCACAACACCCTGTGCATTGGCCATGTAGAAAATAAATCATGTCTTGATTTAGGCATCTTGATTAGGCATCTTGATATCTTGAGGCATCATTAATACTTTCAGTGTCAATAGCTAAACAGTATGAACTACTAGCTTTAAATCTTTCTGTGTCTAAGACCCTTCAGCTCACTTTAGCTGGTTGTTACAGACCTCCTTCAGCTTCTAGCTGTGTTTTACATTCTATGATGCATTCATTGGCCTCTTTGAATTACAAGGAACTGATCTTAATGGGTGATTTTAATCTTAATTGGACGCACTCAATATCTGATGATTTTAAATTGTTTTGTGATAGTTATAATCTTTTTCAATTGGTAAATACACCCACTAGGCCTAATTTGAAATTCCCAGAAAAATCTACATTAATAGATCTTATCTTTACAAATGCTCCGCATAAATATTCTTCAGCTTCTGTATTCGCCAACTATATCATAAATTCTGACTGGCTACATTTTAAGCAGCTTCGTAATTAGTGTACAGTAGCGATTAGAAAGCCTAAATCCGATTACTTTCTTGACAAAACTACAGAAAATCTGACAAATCCTAGGAAGCTGTGGAAGAATATTAAAGTCCTAACCGGTAACAAAACATTTACAGAGCTTCCCCCTTGTATATTGACAGACTCTACTAAAATTACAGATAAAAAGCAAATGCTTAATAGTTTTAACAGTCACTTTATTGTATCAGGGTCTTTATTTCCAATAAGTAATGATATGACTTCTGATTTAGAATTTCTTGAAGCTGAACATAACTTATGGACAAGAGAATTTGTTTTCCAACACATTTCTCTCTCTGATGTTTGTTCTGCTTTAAAATAATTAAATGTTAATAAATCGCCAGGTCCTGATCATATTGCTCCGCTGTTTTTAAAACTAGCTGCTGATTTTATTTCTCCTTCATTGATCTTTTTAATCTTTCATTAATAACTAATACAATTCCTAAGATCTGGAAATCAGCATTTGTTGTTCCTCTGTCAAAAGGGGGTGATCTTTCCTTAATGGATGATTATAGACCTATATCTAAGCTCTGTATTCTCTCAAAACTTTTGGAAAATCTAGTAAGTAAACATTTGACACATTATTTAAATGGTCATAACATTTTGTCTAATAATCAGTCTGGTTTCCGTAAA